>NC_056569.1:2950383-2965981 GCF_013358625.1 Macadamia integrifolia
TTTTTTTTTTTTTTTTAACTAACGACGGATATCCAGGCTTTCGGCCTAACTAGTCTCGCGGACTCATACTGACCTCACAACCTCATGGACCGGGTCATACCGGGGTTGAATGAGAATCATTCAACTTTCACTGAAAGCAATGAGGAGCACTAAACATTCCCGTGTAAGTGGCCCAAGGTATATCTAATGGGAGTTGAACTTAGAACGTTTGAATTTATAACTCGTACTAAGTTCGTTACTCATCAACTACGCAACCTCCTTGAATTTTTTAAACTTGATCTATCTAAGACTTAGAAGATAGTTCGACGGTTTGACATTGTTCATCTAAAAACGTACTTAAAAGATGATCAAGAATCAACTTTTCTTTTAAGTGCACCGATGCTATGCACCGTTAGGTCCCCACTCCCCACCCCTTGGGCTAGTGGGCGTCCACTTCCCGTCCGAACAACCATAATGGTGGGTATATTTATTTTGACAAAAAAACAAGAGAATTTTGATATAACCAATCATAAATTAGCTGTAACTGCAGAGAGATTGAGACCATGTATGGTTAAAGCTAAAATAAAAATTATCCTTTGGATTTGCAGTAGCGAAATCCTAAGGCCCCAAACGAGTAAGGAGTAAGTCACACAAAAACAAATATCTAAAGAAAAATATCTAAAGATAGAGAAGAGAAAACGACAGGTGGAATCATCTAACTTCGGTGGAAGCAGACAGTTACATATAATAGGTGGCAAAGAGAGGGAACAAGACAAAACTTGTGGGCCCCACCACCTTACTCTCTATAATCATAATCGACTAGGATCTTATCTCCTCCACTCCAATTCATTTTTGGGTCATCCTGATGTAACAGTATCATCTCTCTCTCTCTCTCTCTCTCTCTCACACTAATAGTTCCACACCCACTGCTTTCTAAGTGGTCCATCTATGCCTATAGGGGTGTGGGACCTTTTCTGTGGACCCCAGCTCTACGTTACCACATAGATCAAATCGGCGATCAGAGAAACGAATCGTACGAGAAAATAAAAATTGATGGCTCCAGTTAACACTTCACTGATCGATAAGCAATTTTCGATCATTTCTGGCTTAACACTTGTCCAACAGTTAATGGAATAAGTGTCAACACCTGAATTATTGGGTCCCAACTCACCGACATGTGAGCCTGTGACGCCATCCTTCGTCCTTCGATGACTTGACTTTTATGCGGCGATAAAAATGAAGTAAGGTTAATTTATTATCATCCCCTTCACTTGGCCTAGAGTATACGTTTTTTTTTCAAATTGTTTGGTTAAATAATGATATTGTGAAAGGATAACACAAATGAAGGGCTTGGTTGGATTATTTAAATTAAGTGATCTGTGCCGATGTTGGTTGAGAACGATACATATTCAATATTTTTTTTAAATCATAAAAATCATATGCAGTAATTTAATGGAAAATAAATATTAATATTAATAACGATTCAAATTAGTATCGATTAAGATTGATATCAATCTAATATCAATAAAAAAAAATAGATTATTAAACTCATGATGATGAATGAAAATAAATAAATAAACAATATTCTTGATAATAGATGATATAAAAAAATAAGAAATAAATAATATCTTTAAGTGATTCAATACTTAAGAATTTAAATAAAATTTGGGCATTCAAAGCAAGCAATGAAAAAAAGATATAAAAGTTCAAAAGTATATTAAAAAAATAAAATAAAATAAATAAAAAATAGATGAATTTTAATAAATATAGGTAGGGGAGTGATAGTAAATTCCCATGAAATAATGACACATTAATTATAATATGGAAAAAATTACAAGTCACGTGACTTAAAAAACCCCTCTAACCTCGAATCCCTCCCGTCTCCACTCTGTACACTTGTGGACGAAATTTCACCAAGAAAAAAATGCATGCGCCAGTCTTCCTTCCCTATATAAACCCTCGCACCTCTCCATATTTCAATCGGATAGTGTCTGCTCTCAACCTGTGAGACTCATAAACGAAAAATAGAGACAATGTTGGGTCTTGAATACGAAGATTTCGCTCTTCTTGAATCGATTCGAAGGCATCTATTAGATGAATCGGAATTATCGACAACTCGTTCGATGAATTTGACGGTAAGGAACTCCAGTAATGCTCCGGTGTATTGTAAGAGATCCAGTTCCAGTAGCACTAGTCTCTTCCCTTGCTTGACTGATAACTGGGGAGATCTGCCATTAAAGGTGGATGACTCGGAGGATATGGTGGTCTATGGTGTTCTCCGTGACGCCGTCAATGCTGGATGGAATCCGTCCCTCTCGGCGGACTCATCAAATAGCAGTAGCAGCGGCAGCAGTAGCGATGTCAGTGATTTGACTGAGGTTATCGTTAAAGCAGAGTCTCAAGAGACGACTTTTGGCGCCGTATTTCAGGCCAAACCGACGGCTTCAGTTTCGGCTTCGGCTTCGGCTTTGGCTTCATCCACTGTGACTACTGCATCATCGACGGCACCGGAGATAACTTCAATGACGGCACCAACTGCGGCTTCATTGAAGAGGAAGCATTACAGAGGAGTACGACAACGGCCATGGGGGAGATTTGCGGCAGAGATCAGAGATCCGGCGAAGAATGGAGCTAGAGTTTGGCTTGGTACGTTCGAGCTGGCTGAAGACGCTGCGTTGGCATACGATCGAGCTGCTCACAGGATGCGCGGATCCAGAGCTCTGCTAAATTTTCCGCTTCGGCTCAGCTCAGTCGATTCCGAACCGGCTCCTGTAACCTCGAAGATATCGTCTCCGGAGGCTTTGTCTTCATCGGCATCGGCATCGGCATCGTCATCGTCATCGTCATTTGTATCAGACAACGGGCCTCCTAAGAGGAGGAAACGAGGTGTGGTTGCTTCATCTGCGGTGACAGCTCAAACTGGGTTAGAAACAGTGAGCCGACCGGCTGTGCTCCATGGCATCTTGTAGGACCGACCACTTAGATATCGCGAGCAGCTTTTGATGAGTTAATTCTATATATATATATATATATATAGATAGAGAGAGAGAGAGAGAGAGAGAGAGATTTAGCATAAGCAAAGCCAAGCAAATCACATCTTCCTTCCATAGTTTTGCGGGGTAAGTAGACAAAAAAGATTGATCGGAGAGTGAAAGGCCCGGCTTGAGAGAGAGAGAGAGAGAGAGAGAGAGAGAGAGAGAGAGAGAGAGAGAGAGAGAAGTGTCCATATGATCTGAATATAAGATTAAGATTTGTGATTGATTAAAGAACAATTTCTTAAAATTAAGAATCTAACATGTGAATCATACACCTTTTAGCAGGGAAGGAGATGAATGAAGATAACACAGAGAGGAACTCTAATTTAAAAGAAAAAAAATATATATATATATATATATCCAGTTATCCACTTTTAAATTCATTTTCCATTAGAGTCTTATCGGCTTCTTCAGCCACAAAGTAGTTGGATAGTATTATATTGATAGTGCATCAACAAGAAGTCAGGGCCAAGAAAATTTTGCTAATATAGACCTCAGTGAGTTCTATGAAAAACCTTGAATCAAATGAAATGGAGCAAAAGGGAGAAAAACTATTTTTGAATTTCTGAAACAAAGCTCAATGAATTGTGAGCTACACTGCTACCCTAGTGTTATTCTATTTTCACACTAGTGTTACTCTATTTTAGTGAAAATAAAACCAAAACATTAACAATTGGATAAGCATAAATGATAAGCTTTAGTTCAACTTGTATTTTGTTCTAGGACACTTGGAGTGATGACATGGCCAATCTGAATTGCTTGGGTGGATAATGTGCCTTTTGGATTGGACAAATGTCAAATTTATGTTTTAAAAATCTAATACAATGATATGGATGATCATGGATGAGATGTTTCCCTTGCAATTTTTTAGTTATCAAACAATCTTTGATCCTTTCTAAATCTTTGTTTTGCCACGTGGGACACTTCATTTGGCTTGAATGACAGAAAGACATCAGTGTGTACTTGTGTATTAGGAAAATTGCCAAGTGGTAATCATACGCTATCCATTATGGTAGGGTATTACAATGCCTCTTATAATACCCGCTTTAGTCAGGTGGGGGGAGGACCTAACTTGTTATAATGTTATTTTATATTTTTATGTATATATTTAAATAATTTTATAATATAAAATAAACGGTAAACAAACATTGAAAAACCTTATAATGATATTTTATATCATATTTTGTTGAAGATAAATATGATGTGAAAAGAGGGTGGAACTTGGAGCAAGTTGCTCCATTGTGACAGGACAATGCTACGTACATTATAACCCTCCTTGGACCCTGCACTGGCAGAAGCCTCATGCATTAGGTACATCTTTTTTTGTTTAAATAATTTTACAGTGTTAAATAAATGGCAAACAAACATTGAAAATTATTTCAAAATGATAACTTGTAAAATATTCTCACATAACATTTTTACAAATGAAAGTTTTACAATGTACTCATCACTCCGAAGTGACCTAAACCATTGAAAATGTAAGGAAAAACCTCTATAAATAATCAATCATATTGTTGAGTTGGATTTTTGAATCACAATTTTGATATTTGACCAGTCTAAAAATACAATATCTACATCAATAGTTTCGAATTGACCATGTCATTACTCCAAGTGACCCAAAACATTGTAGAAATTGGACCAAATCAGATATGATTATCCATTTGTCTTTATTTTTGTTTTGTTTTTATCAAAACCGACAACTATTATCAAAAGAAAGAAATAACCAACTAGATAGCAATGCATTCATTCATTGATCTTTGGTTCAGAAATTCAATGTTACATTTTTCTTTCCTTGGCTCTGATTTATGGTTCAAGCTTTCTTTTAAAACTTATTGACGTCTTAGCTCAGCACAAAAATCTAGACAAAGCTTACACTATTGTTGATATGATCTAAGGTATCTAATACCATTGACTACTGAATACTGATTTACTGTATACCTCACAAGAGACCAAGAGAGTGGGTGAGTACTGAAATTAATAGGTGATCATAACAAGATATTTCTTGTTTTATTTTTTTTATATTAAGTATTCGTCACTGTCTTATCTTCTCTTTATCTCCTGACCTTCTACGAGGTGGTTGGTTCATCTGTTAGATTCCTAAAGTTCGAGAAAACTGCTTTAATTAATCATAAATCTTATCTCATATTCACCAAATGGTCATTTCATACCCCCCCTCCATGGTCTCTCTCAGGCCAGGCCTTGTTTTCCCAACCACTCCTTTTCTATTTACCCTTAATAAAAATGTGGATAGAAGATGCGATATGCGGAAAATATCTCAATTCCATCAAAATATCTCAAGAAAATATCTTCGTTATAGAAATAACTGACCAATAGATGACAATGTGACCCCACCTGATGCCCAACCTCCTGTCGGCTCCTTGTTTCTATCCCTCGGCTGGTGCAGCTGCCACTGAAGTTGACTTATCTTACAAAGCCAATGATGCAATAGATACTAGTCACAGGCTCACAGCTGATGAAGCCGAAGCCGTTGGTAGCTGCACTTGAAACACATACCCAACAGAATTTTTGCTAACCGCTATCAAATCACTTAATCATTGTATGGTTTTTCATTGTTTTGTATGCCATTTATTTTACTTGATAAAACTATACTTTAGTATAAAAAATAAAAATAAAAAAATGATGAGGGCGTATTTCCTGTGGTGAAACATGACTGTGTCACGCCACTGTTGTGGGGGCCAGTGAAAGTGCATGAATTATATATTTTATGGGGTGGAACAATGATTTCGTCACCCATATCTCCCATGTGTCTGAGTGTGGGGGGAACACTATTCAAAAAAATCATTTTTCTCAAAAAATTAGTCATTGTTTGTTTAATGGAGAAAAATTAAAAATGATAAAAGTGGTGAAATATTTATACTTATTACATATAAATTATTACAAATATAAGTGTTCAGATAGATGGGTGAAAAATTTATTAGATAAGTTTCTTTTTTTTTTCTTTGATAGAATACTAGATAAGTTCTTTAAATGCAATTATTATTATTTACTGAATGATCGCTTAATTTTTTCTCATCCCACTCACTTCTAAAATCTTTACAATATTCATGGAAAAGTTGATATTATGTTTATCTCTCTTCTCCTCTTCCCTTTTCCTTTCTTTCACATAGAATTCCTCCTCACCTCCATTCCTCTTTTTCATACTAAATTTCATGCCACTAAAAATTACATACTCCACTATTTTGTTCACATACCTTTCCTTGTCAACCCAACCCACAACATCTTGTTCATTTTCAAGTATTTCTAAATAAGTGAATTATGCCACGCACTCTCTAGTTTGGATGATCACAACTTTGGTATGTAAGACGATTTGGCCTACTACCCTCCCTATCAATAATATTTATTTTTACCAATGAAGGGGGAAAAAACACATATAGAGAACTCACCCTTATAAAATTTTCACCTTTTTTTATCCATCAAATAAATGAGGCCTTGAAGAAGAGGATTGGGATGCCTCCCACTCCAGCAGAGCAAGCAGGTAGCAAACACAGGGGAGAGAGGGGTCGTCTTGAGTAATGGGCCTTTTTCACTAGAAAGTGGAGGTAGGGAGAAATAGTTGGGCAGCCCCCAGTGTGCTTGACTGTTCTCAGTTAAATATGATAATTCTATAAAATATTTTTCTAATCAAATCCGATCTGATTTATACAATCTCCATCGTGGTTGCAAGAGCCAAGTATAGACTACAGGCATTGTCAAATGGGATCTACAAATTCATATAACATATGTGTCACATCCAAGCCACAAAAGATGACATTCGAAGGGCCAAGGAAAATTTTAAGGTTAAATTGCAAGTAAAAATTGTCAAAGCAAATCTGTTAAAGGCGTAATCTCTCTCTCTCTTTATTTATATATATATATATATATATATAATAAAACCCTTTGGAGAATACCACAAGTATAAGAATATCTTCTCTATTTTACCAAATTAGACTTATATTGTTGTTGTCACTGTTAAGGAATATACCCTATATACTGATGTAAATAATAATAATTTATTTTAATACCAAAATATCATTATTAAATATGAGGAAAAAGGTTGGGTATGCCACCGATATCAAGTATGCTAGCACCCATTGTGTCTATCTCTTTCTTCTCTTTTTCTAAAATGACCCTCATATCCTTCCTGAATGATACTCCATCATGTGTTCCTATTGGTGCTATCCGCTAGCATACTTGATATCGACAGCATATCTATCCCTCTCTCTAAATATGAATTACTTCCAGTATCCTTGTAATAAGTTCCTATTTCTTTCACCCAAATCCATAGATTTGGTCCCCATTCCAAGACCTCATTCCATAGGCGATTGTTCAAAGCAGCGGCGATGAACGGCAATGGACGGCAACCAGCAGGACCTCGCAGTGACGAGATGAAACCCCTTTGTGCTTGAATAGTGAGGGTGGTCTGGAGGTGCCGTCGTCGAGGGTGGCCCGGGAGCAGGTGAGGATGGAGTAGCTGGCCATGAAGCCTAGGATTCGGTCCAGCATCATGGAGCATCTGGGTTTTGGGTGGGCAAGTGAAGGCCGATTTCCGAAGGAGAGACCTCTGCCCCAGCACAGGCCTCGGCGATGAACTCCGTAAGGTCGAGGTCGATGGCGGATTTCAGCACCATGGGCAGCAACGAGAAGCTGGCCTATTGCATCGCATACAAACATGCTTCCTACCCCTGTTGCTTTTCCAGGCTGGGCGGCCTCGTCTCCACCTACTCCTCTACTGACCCCATGATGTTGCTGTGCTGGCTTTTTGCTACTTGACTAATTGGAAATCGAAAAAGTGTAAACATGAAAATTCCAAGATGTACTTTTTTTTTCTCATTATCTAACTACGCCAATCCTTATTTCTGTGTACTAAAATATTTACAGGTTACCCATATAACCTGGACTTTGATTCTGGGGCTCTGGCACAGCTGCAACATTTCTCCATCAATAACCTGGGGGATTCCTTCATTGAGAGCAACTACGGGGACCATTCCAGACAATTTGAGGTTGGTGTTCTAGATTGGTTTGCCGTCTTTGGGAACTAGAGGAAAGCGAATACTGGGGATATACATTACAAATTGTGGGAAATCGAAAAACTGAAAGCACACCTCCACACCTCCGGCCGATGAAGCTGCTTTCTTCTTCTTTCTACTGGCTTTGGAAACCGGGTTTCCGTGGTTTATATAGAATGGGAAATTTACAGCGACACTGGCGTTGAAGGCAACAACGGCGTCTTCGGCTTTGATACGGCAGAATTTGTCACCGAATAAAGCGAGGACACGTGGCAACCGAGGGAGGGACGCGTGTCGCCCATCCGATAAAGGCCGCAAGGCTCCAAACCACGTGAAGGGAAGGTTCCCGAAGGAGCAAGGCTCCTAACCATGTGAGGGGAAGATTCCCGAAGGGGGTTTCCGAAACCTTAGCCCCAGCAACCCTATAAGAGGAAACTGAAAAGGGACACCAAGAGGTACGCCGACACCCACCATTACTCCTGTGAATACACTGTTCTGCCGGTCACTAACTGAGGCATCAGAGGACTTATCCTGAAAATACCTCCGGGCCTCTGCTTTTTGTGTTTGTACAGGCTCAGGGGATTTCGACAGTAACAGAATTCAACAGCGATGACTCGGATGGCAAGACCTTGGGTGACGACGAAGGAGGCGACAACAGAGTGGGATAAGGTGGGGATAGCCACGGTGTGGATGAGGGTATCAGTGGTTTGAAGAAAATAATTAACCAGCTTACCAGATAGCCGTAATGCTTATGGGCAATGATGAAGAACACCGCGACGAGGGTGGCGTTGTGCTACTGGTTTGTGTGTCTCTCTCTCTCTCCCTGAGACTCTCTGCGCTTGATGTCTCGGTGAAGGTCAGAATAGATAGGAGTGAAAAGGAATTGAGTTAAAATGAGTTTTGGTGAAAAGGGTATAACGGTTATTTTACCTCTTGCTTCAAAAGTGACTGACGGTAGAGGGTCTGAGTCTAATTTGGTGAAATAGAGGGAGTATTCTTATAATTGTGGCATTTTCCAGGGAGTGGTGCTGTATATTTAACTATTTTACACCAAGACAATGAAAGCCTCTTAAGAGATGCCACAGACCAACAATGACTTCGTTGAACATATAAAATATTAGGGGTGTCAATTGGTCGATTTGGTTTGATTTGGTTTGGATTCGATTTATTTATTAGTATAACATCAAGTTCGATCAAGTTTAGATATGATTTATCACATATATATAATAGGAAAAATTACATGATTATCTACTTTTGGGCTTCCCTTTACAAAATTACCCACTTAAAGTTTAAGTTAACAAAAATACTTAAAATTGAATTATGGTTTACAAAACTACCCACTCAAAGTTTCAGTAATAAAAAAATACATGATTATATGTAGAAGATGAAGAATCACTATTTTGGGTAGTTTTGTAAACCCAAACTTGATTTTGGGTATTTTTGTGAACTAAAACTTTGGGTAGATAGTTTTGTAAACTCAAACCTAATTTTGGGTATTTTTGTTAACCAAAAATTTTTGTGGGTAAATTTGGAAGGTATATTGCTATCATCACCAGAGGAGAAGAAAAAGAGGGGAAGAAGGTGATGATGGATTCACGGTCTTGCTTTCTGCTACACAAAGACCCATTGAGAGCACAATAGAACACGAGGGTCGATACGAAAATGGGAATGCAGAATGGGTAAAGCTTGCATTCTAGAATGGGCCTCGTTCTTGGACCCATTCTTGAATTTGAAAACGGGAATGTGAAAAAAACAGCCATTTTGACATCTCATAATGTGTCCTCTGTGTAGAACACATTCCAAGAATGTGAACCAAACACACCCTAGGAGATCAGTGGGTTTTTCTTCACTGGGTCCTCCTCAAAGTGATTTCAAATTTCAAAGAAAATATTCTTTTTCTTTTCTTTCTTTTTCATTGACTAACAAACCACTAGAAATAGAATTCCTTTCCTTTTCTATTCATTTCTTGCCAAATAAATATGATATCAACATTAAGATGCCACTAATGGACAAGGCAATCTAATCCATCAGACCCCTAACTAGGGGTCCAAATGATCTGGACCAGGTTAAATAATACATAGGGAAAAAGAACCCTACCTCCCTAGTGTATCCTAGGTCCACATACATGGAGAAGTAAAACTAAAATGTAAAAGGACACCTTTGCCCCAATTCCATTTCCTCAAAGTACCATTCTTTAACCGTAGACAAATATTACTCTCAATTCTCAAACAAAAAATATCCCAAATGAGGGTATGGAATGATGGTTGAGAGCCCCATGAGAAGGAAATAGATAATCCTCTCTTGGCGGGTTCAAAGAACCTTTCCCCTTTTTATCTTATGGCGTGCCTTTTTTATGATAATGACAAATCTCTCATGAAAATCTTTCAATATTATTATGTTGTATGGTGATTGGATAGAAACGAAATCAGCAAACCTTTCCCTCGTCACAAACATCCAACCAAAAACGATAAAAGAACTGTCCTTGCACTTGACCTTCGTCTTGGATCGCCAGGTAGCCTCTGCCATATATGTAACCTGACCTCCAAAAATGTCTCAACATGAATTACCATTATCTATAATCTACTAGTGATCCCATAATAATCCGTTTCAAAACTAGATAAAGGAAGAAGGTGGTGTAGCAAACAGTTGGCGTTGCAACAACCTTAGCCAAATTTCTTAACATTAAATATTTAGATGACCAAAGATGATCCACTTAATGAAGCAATTTAATTGGGATAATGCTAAACTCTCCCATGATGGAGTTAACATCATTAGTGCAGCTAAAAACTTCTTTATCACAACTTGTAGATATCTAATTCTCCAAGAATCATTTTTTATATCTACTTTTCAAGCATAACTTGATTATGTTACATGATTTGACATAAATACGCATTTAGTAATTAACAAGAGAGAAAAGGGGAGGTGGGGGAAGGTACATTACAAGGTTTTCATTTTGTCTGTCTTCTATGTGCTTGAGACATTCATCTTTATCTAAGTTAAGAAGTTTATATCTTTCCGTTTCTTTTCTTAAGACGCAAAAGAAGAAAAACCCTTGTAGTATTATTTTAAGGGGAAACATGAACACTCCTTGGTGGCACGACCCTGCGCCCAAACACAAAAGGCAACAAAATGACACCCCTATCCCTATGAAACTCAAAAAAACCACCTCTGTTGATGTTCATGTGTGTTCCCTATTGACCCCTTGTCGCGCGATGAGGAAACAATCTTTTCCTCTTATTTTATTAAAAAAGATTCAATTTAATTGCAAAGTGGAATAATTCAAAGTACACCATTCAACAATGGATAGTTTTATATTAGGATTACTCCCTTACATTATATAAGAGAACCAGCCTTCTCAGTACCATAGTTTTCCCCTTATTTCTTACCACAAAAAAAAAAAAGGGTTTTTCTCTTATTTTACCTTAGTTCTTTAATACTTTAATACTTTTATTTTCTTTGTGTAGGACCCACAATAGATGGGGGTGCCGCATAGCAGGGACTTGGATCCTCTGTGGCGCAACAGGGCGTTTGACACGGATCCAATGCCCAGAAACGTCTTGAATAGTGTGCGATCACTTTGGGCTCTGTGCTTGAGCATTTCTAGTCATGAATGCGCACCAAACGCCCTTTTGCACCACAGAAGAATTCAATTACTATAACAATTAATTCTCAGAGTCGCCTGTTGCACACGTGAGGGGACTTGCTTAATATGGAAAAAGATAATTGTTATGTGCAAATATGACGAAGCCAAGCAATTTCAACCATTGGCATTTTTTTCTTCTTATCCATTTATCGGACGGGTCAGAAAGGGATCCATATGGAATTGATTGACCATTTATCTAACCTAATTACACTAAACTTGCTTAATCTTCATACAAAATCAACAGCTAAATTTCATTCTTTGGCTTTTCAAGCCTGAAGCTTTAGGCTGTACACACAGTTATCCTCATCAATAAAAAAATATCCTCATGCAGCTCTTGTACAATGAGCCATAACTCTCTCTCTCTCTCTCTCTCTCTCTACACAATGTGAATCTTTAAATTAGGGTAAACCATTTTTTACGCCGTAATTGGCGTGACATGGAAGATATTCATGTCGGCTGCGTAAAAGCCCATGTCTAACTTTGAATATATTTTTTTATTTTATTTCATATGTAAAAAAGAGAAAAAGGCACATTAGGATACTAGATTGGAAGGTGAGCTATAAAGTCATAGAAAGACAACTATTGGCACCCTCTAAATCTTCTTTTACTGGGAATTTCTTGGAAAGATCTAAACCCACATTACATTGGATCCTCAATAGTAAAAAAAAAATTAGATGACTCAAAAGGCCAATTATAAAAATCTATCTAGAAACAAACAAAGCTATTTAATTAATCAATTAAGTCACTGAAAACTTTGACCCTTTAGATCATTTTGGTTGACTAAAACAACCAAAATCCAAGACTGAAAGAACCCATCAAAGCATGACATTTTGAATTACCACTCAATCTCAACTCTCAAGCATAGAAGTATAGAATTAAGAAACACCAAACTCGATTTTTAACCCGAAGCCGAATCATAGTATTATATCATTATTGGTGAAGAGATTCTTTAATCATCATTAGTGAAAGAAAATTTAATCCAGAAAGATTTTATCTAAACATGTATGAAAGGCCAATCAACCTTCCCAAACTCAAAGGCCCAAAAAGACCTGGGCTTTATTAAATATAATATGAAATGTACCAACACATCCAAAGAGGAAAGTTGAAGGATTCTCACCAGACCATCAACCCTTAATTGGTGGGCTAGTTATCTCAACATGAATATAAGAGGAAAGTACCTCTTTTGTCAAGAAATATTAATATTAATGTAACTTCGGATAAAAAAAATTTAGTCTTAACGTAACCAGGCATATCTTCTGTTTTTTTGGGTAGAAACAACTAGGCATATCTGAAGTGAAGTGGATTGAATTAGACAAAAGATTATTGAAAATTATATGAATACAATATATATGATAATGACACAAGAGGAGAGGTTATGTGTATGGTCACACATAAAAGGGGTGCATCATAGACTTTTATCCCTCATCCAACAATTGTGTGCATGACATCATGCATAGTGGTGTATTAAACCTTTTACATGACATAATGATAAGTCACTATCAATTAAATTTTCAAACCCTTTTATACTCTTATGTTAAAAAAAATTTGAGAATTACAAAAGGAGCAACTACAAGAACGCATCAAGTTCAAAGTATACCCATATAGATATCATTCATACAGTCCCATATAAGAAATAGGACAATTCCATTGATTGATTACAGTATCAATGTACGTAGGTATGATTATGAAAAAGAAAAATGCTTCTTTTAGACTTGATCAAACTGCACACTTGGACGATAATTCAACGATTTGGCACTGCTGACTTAAAAGCGTGCCCAAAGATTGATCAGTCGATCAACTCTTCTTTTAAGTCCACCGATACTACTATGCACCACTAACCCCCCCCCCCCCTCCTTCTCTTTGGGACTAGTGGGCGTCCACTTCCCCTCCGGATAACCATAATGGTGGGCCTCTCTGGACAAAATACAAAAAAATCTTGATCTAACCATTCATAAATTAGCTGAAGTACAGAGAGATTGAGACAACATAAGTAGCGAAATCCAATGGCCCCAAAGGAGTAAGGATTAAGGAGTAAGGAGTAAGCAACCCACAAAAATATCTACAAAAAAATATCTAAACATAGACAAGACAGGAGGACAGGTGGAATCAACTGACTTTGTTGGAAGCAGAGAGTAACTGATAATAAGGGTGGCAACGGCAAAGAGAGAGAAGGCGACAGGACTTGTGGGCCCCACCACCTTACATTCTTTAATCATAATCGACATAATTTTTAGGGTCTGATCCCCTCCACTCAATTCATTTTTGTAGTCTCTCTCTCTCTCTCTCGCCAATAGTTCTACAACCACTGCTTTCTAAGTGGGCCATCTATGAAGGTATGTTTTTACCCAAAAAAAAAAAAAATCTAGTCTAAGGTATGTGGGACCCCTTCCGTGGACCCCAGCTCGCCTTTACCACATAAATCCAATCGGCGATCAGAGAAACGAATCGTACGAGTAAATGAAAATTGATGGCTCCAGTTAACACTTCACTTACCGACAAGGAATTCGGATCATTTCCCGCCTAACACTTGTCCAACAGTTAATGGAACAAGTGTCGACACCTGAAGCATTGGGCTCAACTCACCGACATGTGAGCTGCTATAGACTATAGTGCTATCCATCCTTCGATGACTTGGCTAATTGATGCGGCACACAAAAATGGAAAAAACAAAACATTTGAATAAGGAAAAAATTAAAAGTAACGGGACTTAAAAAACCCCTCTAAACTCTCTCGTCTCCATTCTCCCCCCACTTGGACGAAATTTCACAGAAACTCCAAAAAAAGAATAACGCATGCACCATTCTTCCTTCCCTATATAAACCCTCGTACCTCTCCATATTTCAATGGGATAGTCTCTGCTCTCAACCTGTGAGACTCATAAACGAAAAATAGAGACAATGTTGGGTCTTGAATACGAAGGATCTGATTTCGCTCTTCTTGAATCGATTCGAAGGCATCTACTAGACGAATCGGAATTATCGACAACTCTTTCGATGAATTTTCGGGCAAGGAACTCCGGTGATGCTCCGGTGTGTTGTAAGAGATCCAGTTTCAGTAGCATTAGTCTCTTCCCTTGCTTGACTGATAACTGGGGAGATCTGCCATTAAAGGTGGATGATTCGGAGGATATGGTGGTCTATGGTGTTCTCCGTGACGCCGTAAATGTTGGATGGATTCCGTCGCTCTTGGCGGAGTCATCAAATAGTAGTAGCAGCAGCAGCAGCAGCAGCGACGAGGTCAGTGATTTGACGGATGTTACCGTTAAAGCAGAGTCTCAGGAGACGACTTTTGGCGCCGTATTTCAGGCCCACACGACGGCTTCGGCTCCGGCTCCGGCTCCGGCTCCGGCTCCGGCTCCGGCTTCATCAACTGTGACCACTGCATCATCGACGGCACCGGAGATAACTTCAGCGACTGCTCCAGCTGCGGCTCTGTCCAAGGGGAAGCATTACAGAGGAGTACGACAACGGCCATGGGGAAAATTTGCGGCCGAGATCAGAGATCCGGCAAAGAATGGCGCTAGAGCTTGGCTTGGTACGTTCGAGACGGCTAAAGAAGCTGCGTTAGCATATGATCGAGCTGCTTACAGGATGCGCAGATCCAGAGCTCTGCTAAATTTTCCGCTTCAGCTCAGCTCAATCGATTCCGAACCGGTTCCTGTAACCTCGAAGATGGCTTCTCCGGAGCCGTCTTCATCGTCATCGGCATCGTCATCGTCATCGTCATCGTCATCGTCACTTGTATCAGACAACGGGCTTCCTAAGAGGAGGAAAAGAGGTGTGGTTGCTTCATCTGCGGTGACAGCTCAAACTGGGTTAGAAACAGTGAGCCGACCGGCTGTGCTCCATGGATCTGGTAGGACCACTTAGATGTCGCGAGCAGCTTTTGGTGAGTTAGTTTTATATATATATATATATATATATAGAGAGAGAGAG
>NC_056569.1:2966001-3000096 GCF_013358625.1 Macadamia integrifolia
GTGGGGGGTAAGTAGACAAAAAAGATTGATATGGAGTGAAAGGCCTGGCTTTAAGGTTTATCGAGAGAGAGAGAGAGAGAGAGAGAGAGAGCGCGAGCGAGAGAGAGCGCGTGGGGGAAGTGTGGATGGGTGGAAAGTCGATATGATATGAATATAAGATTAAGATTTGTGATTGATTAAAGAAAATTTTTCTAAAATTAACAATCTAACATGTGAATCAATCACCTCCTAGCAGGGAAGGAGATGAATGAAGATAAGACAAAGAGGAACCTTAATTCAAGAAAAAAAAAAAAGAATATCCAGTTAATCACTTTTAAATTCATTTTTCATTGGAGTCCTCTTGGCTTCTTCAATCACACAGTAGTTGGATGGTATTACATCGATAGTGCATCAACAAGAAGTCAGGGTCAAGAAAATTTTGCTACTATAGACCTCAGTGGGTTTTACGAGAAAACTTGAATCAAATTGAATGGAACAAAAAGGAGAAAAACTATTTTTGAATTTTTGAAACAGAGCTCAATGAATTGTAAAGTACACTGCTACTCTAGTGTTACTCTATTGAAAATAAAATCAAAAAATTAACAATTGGATAAGTATAAATGATAAATTTTAGTTCAATTTGTACTTTGTTCTATGTCACTTGGATTGATGACATGGCCAATCTCAATTGTTTGGGTGGATAATGTGCCTTTTAGATTGGACAAATGCCAAATTTATGTTTAAAAAATCTAACACAACGATATGACTGATCATGGATGAGATGTTTCCCTTGCAATTTTTCAGTTATTGAACAAACTTCAAGCCTTTCTAAATCTTTATTTGCCACATGGCACAATCCATTTGGCTCGAATGAGGAAAAACATCAGTATGCACTTGTGTATTAGGAAAATTGCCAAGTGGCAGTCATATGCTATCCATTGTGCTAGGGCATTACGATGCCTCTTCTAATACCTGCTCTAGCATGGGGAAGGACCTAACTTGGTTATAGTGGTATTTTATGTATATATTTAAATAATTTTATAATGTTAAATAAATGGTAACAAGCATTGAAAAACCTTATAATGATATTTTATATCATATTTTATTGAAGACAAAATATGATGTGAAAAGAGGGTGGATATTGGAGCAAGTGCTCCATAGTGACGGGATAAGGCTACGTACATTATGGATCCTACATTGGCGGGAGTCTCATGCATTAGGTACATTATTTTTTATTTAAATAATTATTTTTTATTTAAATAATTTTACAATGTTAAATAAATGGCAAACAAACATTGAAAATTATTTCAAAATGGTAATTTATAAAATATTTTCCTTTAACGTTTTACAAATGAAAGTTTTACAATGTACTCATCACTCCCAAGTGGCCTAAACCAATGAAAATGCAAGGGAAAACCTTTATAAATAATCAGCCATATTGTTGAGTTGGATTTTTCGATCACAATTTTGACATTTGACCAGTCTAAAAACACCATATCTACCTCAATAGTTTCAAATTGGCCATGTCATGACTTCAAGTGACCCAAAACAGGGTAGAAGTTTGACTAAATCAAAAATAATTATTCATTTATCTTTCTTTTTGTTTTGTTTTTACCAAAACGGACAACTATCATCAAAAGGATGAAATAACCTACTTAGATAGTAGTGCATTCATTCATTGAGCTTTGATTCATAAATTCAAAATTACATTTTTCTTTCCTTGACTTTCACGTGTGATTCAAGTTTTCTTTTAGAACTCATTGAAGTCTTAGCTCAGCACATAAATCTGGACAAGGCTTACACGATTGTTGATATAATCTAAGGTATCTAATACCATTGACTACTGATTTACTGTGTGGACCAAGAGGGTGGGTGGATACTGAAATTAATAGGTGATCATAACAAGATATTTCTTGGGTTATTTTCTTATATTAAGTATTCATCATTGTCTTATCTTCTCTTTATCTCCTTACCTCCTCTTAGGAAGTGGTTGGTTTATTTGTTAGATTCTTAAAGTTAAGGAAATCTGCTTTAATCAATCATAAATCTTATCTCATATTCACCACATGGTCATTTCACACCCTGCCTCCATAGTCTCTCTCAGGCCAGGCCTTGTTTTCCCAACCGGTTCTTTTCTATATGCCCCTTAAAAGGTGGATAGAAGATGTGATACGTTTCTTGTATGCTATTAAAAAGAAAATATCTCAATTCCATCAAAATATCTCTTTCTCTCTTCAGAAAATATCTCCCTTACATACGTAACTGATCAAATCATGACAATGTGTCCCCACCTGATGCCCAACTCCCTGACGGCTCCTCTCTATCCCTCAGTTGGAGCTTTTGCCACTGAAGTTGACTTTATCTTACACCGCCATGATGCAATAGGTAATAGTCACAGGCTCACAGCTGATGAAGCCGAAGCCGAAGCCGTTGGTAGCTGCACTTGAAACACCGCCAACGGAATTGATGCTAAGCACTATCAAATCACTCAAATCATTGTAAGGTTTTTATGTTTTGTTTGCCATTTATTTTGTATGATAAAATTGTACTTTAGTATAAAAACAAAATATAAAAAAGAACATGATAAATTATAGGAACGTGTTTCCTATGGTGAAGCATGGCCTTGTCACCTCCCCTGCCATCGTTGTAGGGCCAATGAAAGCGTGTGAGAAAGCATTAGCAGGATGTCATATTATATTTTATAGAAATGAAATGGTTATTTTGTCACCCATGTACCGGGTGTAGAGGAAATACTTTTCAAGAAAATAATTTTTCTAAAAAAAGTTAACCTTGTTTGTTTGACATATAAAAATGAAAACTATAAAAAACTGGTGAAAAATTTGTACTTATTTCTCACAAAGCATCTCAAATATAAGTGTTTGGACAAGTTGGTAAAAAACTTAACAGGTAAATTTTTTATATTTTTTTATTTCTCTCTCTCTCTCTCTGATAAAATTATAGATAAATTCTTTAAATGCAATTATTATTCCTTGCCAATGATGCACTAAATTTTTTCTCATCTTTCACTTTCAAAATCTTTGGCAATATTTATGGAAAAGTTAATATTGTGTCTATCTTTCTTCTCCTCTTCTTTCCTTCTTTCATATAGAATTCCACCTCACCTCTATTCCTCTTTCTCCTACCAAATTTCATGCCACTAAAAATTACATATTCCACTATTTTGTTCCCACACCTTTTATTGTCAACGCAACCCCCAACATCTTGCTCATTTTCATGTATTTATAGATAAGTGAATTATGTCACTCATTCTCTAGCTTAGATGGCCACGTATTTGGTATGTAAGATAATTTGGCCTACTTCCCTCCCTATCAATAATATTTCATTTTCTCAACGAAGGGGGAGAGGAACACATGTAGAACCTATCCTCATAAGTTTTCCACCATTTTTTATCCATCAAACAAGTGAAGCCTTTAAGGAGAGGGCTGGGATGCCACCCACTCCAAGGGAGCAAGCAGGTAGTAAACATAGGAGAGGGAGGGGACAATCTTGAGTAATGGGTTCTTTTGACTAGGAAGGGGAGAGAGGCAGACAAATGGTTGAGCAGCCCCAATGTGCATGACTGTTTCCAATTATAAATGATAATTCTATAAAATATTATTCTAATTGAATCCAAATTATACAATCTCTACAGTGATTGTAAGAACCAAGTATAGACTACAGACATTGACAAATGGGATCAACAAATCCATATAACATATGTGATCATCTAAGGCAACAAAAGATGACCTTCGAAGTGCCAAGGAAAATTTTAAGGTTAAATTGCATGTAAAATTTCTCAAAGCAAATCCCAAAAAGGGCATAATCTCTCCTATAATTTTTTTTTTTTTTTTTTTTTTTTTTTTTTTTATGGGTTGTTATTGACGTAACAACCGTGGGTTATGTTTGGAAAATAACAGAATAGTGAAAAGACGAATATAAGATGAATGATACGGCACTAAAAGACTTATTAAGTGAGGGCATTTTAGACATTTTATTAGTTTTAAGAGAATCCTTTGGTAAACATTCTGAATTTCAAAGAATAATAAAATTGCAAGGATTCTCCTCCGAACTCATCTTCCCCGTCTCCGACTCTCTCCTCTCTCTCTCTCTCTCTCTCTCTCTCTCTCTTTCTCTCCCTCCGGTAGTGCTCAAGCTCTCATCAAAGAATAGTAAAAGTGTTGTCATTGTTCAAGAACGTCTATACAGCAGAGTATCTCTTTGTGCCGTTGATATTTTCAAAAGGAAATCGGGGTTTAGGGTTTTAGAAATCTTGAGTCTTGTTCGTCATCGTTGTCGGCTCAACCTCTCCTTGAAGTGGCCATCGATGGCTGAAGAAATCGTATGCAGAAAAATGTTTCTCTGCGCCGTTAATATTTCAAAAAATAAAGGCGATTTGGGTTTTAGAAATCCAGAATCGAAGTCCTTGCTAGTGATTTGGGCGACATTGGAATAATCCATCTCTACTTCTTGAGATAATCTCTACATGTACTCTCTCATTCTGGATCGGACGGTATCATTGAGTCGGATTCTAGTATGTTTTCACTGAACGATCAGCAAAAGAGGCTGAAGAAGGCATGGAGGAGGAGATGGTTGCTAAGGAAGCTGAAGAAGGCATGGAGGAAGAGATGGTTGCTAAGGAAGCTAAGTTAGTGGAGTGGGCTAAGCAAGCGCATGGTAGAGTGAATGTGTTTGTGACTCCTGATGTTTCAGGTGTTGATGAAAGATTTGTTAGTGTATGATATCTTGTATTCCCTTACAGTTTAATCCAGGGAGTACTTGTGCAGCACCTAGACAGGCAGGACGGCGGTCCCGTTATATATTTGTAGCGAGGGTTTCTTTATCTGTAATGCAAGCAATACTGAGAGGTGTGAAGACGAGCACTGTAACCCTATTCTTCATTGATAGTGAAGCAGGATCTCATCTCACTAGGGACGTAGGCAACCTTGCCGAACCTCGTAAAATCCATGTGTCTGTTTTGTTTTTCCATTATCTTCTGCATTGTTTTAGGGTTGTGTTTCTACAAGATTCAAGTGATAGTAATAGTTTCTACCTACAACTTTGTTTTTGAATTCACCCAAAAAATAAATTTGCTTAAAAAACAAGAAAATTGTGCTGCCATAATCTTTTGCTTTCTGTTTTCTATCATAGAATATTATTGGAAATACAATATAGTGAATGAAGAATTTGCAGTCAAATTGTGGTTTAGGTTTTGATATTTTATTGCCCTTCCCACCATTTCAATTTCTATTTTTAGCTACTTGATATATGAACTGCGTTAGGCTTTAATGTTTTATGCTGAATGAAGTGCCAGTAAAATTTAATATGATGAATGAAGAATTCTTGTATAATTGTGTTGTATCTCTTAATATTTTGTTCTGTCTTTTTTTTTTCCCCTGCCATTTGGTACATATCTCTCATTTGTGAGCTTTGAAGGGTTGACACTATTATAGCTTTACAACTAGATAGTATAGGAGCTCTTAACGCACATCGTCTTGTTACATGCTACTTGTACTACAGTAGAATGGCTTCTTATTTTTCTAAGATTACCACTATATTTCTTTCCCTTCCTCTCTGCTGTGAATTCTGTGTAGTTCTTATAGGTTAAAGAAAAGACATCATTTGACCATGATATAGGTGCAGTATGATTTCCCATTTCGTGGTGATTTGGTCGGTGGAGTTTATATGGTTTGGCATGTGTTTGTCGTTGTTAGTCCTAATGTCCCTTTTTGACTTGAAGAGTAAGGAGCTACATTTTGCATTATAATGGGTGTATTTATGGTTTATAGAACTCCTGAAATCTTATGCAGCAAAGATAAAGAATTGACAATGCATGACATCAATGGTGAAGCCATTCAACCAACACTCCCAAGAACAGGACATGTTAATGAAGGAACCTCTGTAGTGTATGGTATGTCTTGAGCAGTTGAAAGACATCTAGAGTATTTTAAATAGTTTTGTGGGATTGGAGAAGTTTGGTAGTTTATTGCTTTCCCCACCCACAATCTTCCTGGAGTCATAGTTGGTTTTTCTTTTTCTTCCCTATGCACTTATTTTTCCTTCTGAGTCTCTTCTCACCTTGGGTCTTGCAATTCTAAACAAGAATAGCTCGGCATCTAGGATAAATTGGAAGAAGTTTTGTTTCGCTTGATTTCTTTATTGGTATATATAAGCTTTTAATATGATCTGAGAATTAAGTGGGATTTCCTAGTGTAGGATTAATGACTAGATACAGCAAGGAGTTTGATTGATCAACTAAGAAATTATGCACAAAAGAGCTTGCTATGGAGAAAGCTCGCAATGTTGCTTAATCTTTCTGTGGGAAAATAAAAATGTTAAATTTTACAGGTCTGTATTGAATAAAAAACTGAATATCAAGCCTTACTATTGTGCTATAGCAAACATTTTCAAGCCAGTGGTTTTGTTATAAGAAATTGTAGGCACTAGAGTTTGAAGTTATTCTTTTTTCCCAATCAAATTCCTTTACAACTTACTGAAATGGATGGAATGGGTAAAAAGATCTAATAATCAATTGAAACTCTTGTTGTGAGACACAACAATTGTTCTTTTTTTCTTTTCTTATATTTCACTTCTGAAAATCGAAACCAACTTGTGGAGTTCTGTAATTTCTCTCATCTACTCCGATGAACATGCTGAAATCTCTTCTCTTTTTGTTTTTTTTTGTTTTTTAATATATATTTTATTTTATTTATTTAAGACAAAGAAGTTCCATTATCAACCTATGTTATATAATTTTTGTTAGTCTACACTAAAATGATCCATGATAAACCTGTGTTAGATGGTTTTTTCTGATCTCTATGCTGTAATAATTTTTGCTATTAGATTTGCATGTGATTGAGTTGGAACAATTTTTTTGTTAGCCATCCTAGAGAGTATATCTGAACCTGAACAAATTGTTTTCGGCTGTGTTTGGTAAAGAAGAAAAGAAAAGAAATGAAAAGAAACAAGAATCTATAAAAGAGAAAAAACTGAAATGATAAAAAAATAATTAAAAAAAAAAAGAGTATGTATGTTTGACTACAGAAGAAAAGAAAAGAAAAGTTTTTGTATTTTCTTATGTTTTTGGCAAGATTTTTTTTTTGTTAACAGCAAAAAAAAACTTCAACATTCTCAAGGTGAATTTTGAAACTCAAAAAAGAATATTTTCTTAGTTCAAGACGTGCCAAGCACAAAGAGAATTTATTAAACTAAGAAAAGAGTACTTCTTTTCTTCTCTTGGCTACCAAACATAGCCTTAGTGCATCCATTAATAGATATTTCCCCATCCCCATCCAATTTTAAGATGGTTACATTTATGACATTAGGTTGATTGGTTGCTTTATAGTTTGCATTGCTCTATTTTTTGTCTACCCACTGAGTGTTCTACTATTATGTGTGTTTATTTGTGGATGATAGATTAGGATGGATTTTGGAATTTATGTTGCATAAGACTATGTTAGTCCATTGATGTGTGTGTGAAGTGTAGGTTGTCATTGTTGGCAACTACAGGAGTTTCTAGTGATGCACAGGTGATCTGGTGGAGCTAGGGAAGTTAAACAACCAACTATATAATCTATCAACTGATCAGGGTAGTTTGGTAATTTGATAATGTGAGTGGATGGTATTTAGAAGCATATTACAATCATATAAAGGCTTTGGCTGTGTTTAGAAGCAGCAAGTGAAGACCCCATACAGTTAAAGTTTCAAAACCACATGTTCACACAGTGGCAGTGTATTCGGATCTAATTTTGAAAGGCTTAATGGCAGATATGGGCGGTGAATTCTAATGAAAAATGAAGCTCATTGAGCCATGATTCCAATGCAATTTGAATCTCATCATTTCAATGTTGGACGAAGAAGTTATGGCAATTCTCGTACAATCACACTGAAACGGAGCGAATTGGGAGAGCCCCTGAGAATTTAGAGAAAGATATTATTATTCAATTAGATTTGTTGTCGCTTGCTTTTTAGCATTTGTCTGAGTCTTTAGCTCAAAAAGGAAGAGCACTTGGGATTCCCCAAGAGAGATGGTGGTTCGAATCCATTCAAACTTATTGATTATTGAATGGATTTCATGTCTTATTTTATTAAATCTTATGGAATGAATGTAAAAATGACTATTGTAAATAACATTATAAAACTCAAAAGATTGGTGAATTTTTCAAGAGGGGGGGGGGGGAACTTGCCACATGAGCCCCTGTCCTGATAAGTTCTGCATACCAATGCCCTGACTTGAGTGGTTCATATGATGCCTCATCTATTATCCTAGTTAACTTTTTAAATAATTAAAAACCAATGGGGTTTTTAGAGCAAACAATTTGATCTTGTTCGTTGAGTTTTTTTTTTTTCCACTTGTCACTTGTGCCAACATATCAACTAGGAGATTTGTTTCAAATGTCAACATTGGATCCTATATTGTCTCTTTTATAGTCTCATTAAAATAAAATAACTAATAAAACAAATGGATTTTCTTGGGGAAACACAGATGGATCATCTATAATAGTTATATATAATTTTTTTTTTTTTTTTTTTTTTTTTTTGTAAAAATATATAATTTCTTTAGGATTTAGGAATTAACCTCTCTATTGTCATAGAAAAAAGTATACATACTATTGCCAGCAACATAGACTGGCACTATAAACTGAATTGGGACCATCTAATTTGTGGACTCTTCAAAATCAAATGGATAGGATTAACACATGGTTAAAGTTGACCCAGTTCAACCAAGGTTATCCCATCTGAGTGTGGTTGGTTGCATCCTACATGAATAAAATCCTGACAAGGGTTAAAACACTTGATTTATGACGTTTTGAATAGAAGCAGCAAAGAGGATTTCGATACTATACACATTGACACACATTGACAGCCAGCTTTCTCAGTTATGACTTATGAGTATTCCTTTGTTCTGGGAAGTTAGAAAGGCCAATGCTTTCTCTACATTTGGGCCATCTTGGAAACTTTTTCTCTTCATTCTTCCATAGCCTTGCAGCCAGAGACTTGAAAAGGGTCATCACATATGTTGCTACAGTGGTAACAATCTCTCTGCAGAATAAAAACAAAAAAATCAAACCCCTGAAGAATTTGTAAGCACACACAAGTGACAAGCTACGTCGATACTCTCAACCACTTAACTGAAACCATAATGAGGAAAATTTAAGCAATGGGGAGCAAGAAGATCGACCGCCATTAACATAGTATGCAAAAAAATAGGGTAATTTACAACGCCACCCCTTGGAGAATGCCAATATTAGAGGGACACCCCCTCTCTTTCACCAAATTAGACTCGGACCCCCTACCGTCAGTCAACGTTATATGATGCTTTGAAATGACGTTTTTGCCCTTATGAGTAAAAACTAATAAATTAGACATTTTTCATTATCCCAAAAATACCCCTCCTTACCCTTTTATCTCTCCTTCTCTCCTTCTCTCCTTCTCTCTTTCTCTCCTTCTCTCCTCTTCTCCCTACCTGCGACCAAGGGTTCAGACGAGTTCCAGCAGAGATAGAGAGGGCAGTCGCCGGAAAATACTTCTCCTTTTGTCCCCGGCGAGTAGTGCTTCCCATCCAGTTTCTGTCGCAGGCGAGAAGATATGTTTGTTTGTTTTTGTTTTTGTTTTTGTTTTTTTTTCTCTTCTCTATTTTCCCCATTTTGATCTCTAGTTCTCTATTGGGATTTTGTGTGCTCAACGAGACGCCGAAGATAGACCCACGAACCTGCATATGCCGTCGTGGAGGGGGTTCGCTGCCGTAGTCGCCGTCGTCGAAAGAATGTTCGCAGCCGCCGATCTGCAAGCCTACCCGTTCTTCTTCTCAACTCATTGAGGCTGACTTGGGAATAGAACCATTAAGGGCAATTTTGGTACTCCATTATTTTGAAGGGCAAAATGGAATTTAGAAAAAATATTAACTGCTGATGTCAGCATTCTTGGTATATTATGTAACGTTGACTGACGGTAGGGGGTCTAAGTCCAATTTGGTGAAAGAGAGGGGGTGTCCCTCTAATATTGGCATTCTTCAGGGGGTGACGTTGTAAATTACCCAAAAAAATATGAATCATAATGCTGGCCGCCCCCGATGTAATAAGAGTTTGGCAACCTCCGTACACACTGGAATGACGTCTTCTAGTAGAAACGATTCAGATTTGAAATATTTTCTGATAAAATTTATTGATGTCAACCAAAGAACCGCAAAGAAAAATTTAACTCGATCGAACGCCGTCTAAATAACTTTGCAATTAACTTTCATGTTAGAACAAACAGCCATCAATCTTGGAAAGAGAGAGAGAAAGAACGGTTCAGTGAGAAGGACGAAAATCGACAGAGAGATACAGAGACAAGAAAACAAGAGAGAAATGGGAAAGAGTCGTAGGTCCAGATCCTGAAAACAAATGTAGTTCAGAACTTCAAGAACAAGAAGGACCAATTATAAAACCTGCAAAATAGGAAGAAACTAGAAATTTTGAGAGAGAGAGAGAGAGAGAGAGATAGATGAATGAGATGTTATCTCCAGGATCTTCAACAACCGCCGGAGACAAAGGAGGCTAGATGATTTTGGGGAAGATGGGATGTGTCCAAATACCATTTAACCCTTTATTACTAAATTTCAATTGATTTTGTTTTTCTTTGATTTTTTTTTTTTTAATTTGAACAATTAGTGTGATTTTACTCAATTAATCATTAAATTTATCCCCAATCACATCTTTTACTGTTGTTTAAAGAGGGTAATGGGTGTCTTGTTATATTTGGATAAATAACAGACCCTTGTTACGTTAATAATTTCTTTTTTTTTTTTGTTATTTCTTTTTGAAGTATTTACACCAAAACAATCAAAGCCTCTTAAGAGATGCCATAGACCAACAATGACTTCATTGAATATATAAAATACTAGGGGTATCAATCAGTCGGTATGGTTTGGTTTGGATTCGATTTTTTATTGATTTAACATTAGCTTTAATCAAGTTTGGATCTGATTTATCACACACATACACACACACACATATATATATAGGAGAGGGTTTCCTAAAAGGCAACATAGCCCCTACACCAGCGCATAGGCCAATGGGAGCACTAGTAAAATCATCAACAATGATGGAATTTATATCTTCCATGAAGGGTGGGGTAATCATCTCACCCCCCCAACTATGTCTAGGACATAGGGTCCACACCACCGCACCACCTTTTAGGCTTCTTTTTCCCATATATATACATAATTATAGGGGAAAAAATCATGTTATTTATGATTTCGAGTTAATTTCAGTTTCTTATCAATTTGGGTTCGTTTTGATCCGGTTTTCCATATTCGATTAAGTTTCAGTCGATTTCAATGTGATTCGATTTTCAACCAGTTGCACAATATTTCAATCCAAAACCGATTAAATAAGCTTCGATTCAGTCCAATTTCACTAGTTTTGTTCACATTTTGACACACCTATAAATACATAAGAATGTTGTGAAAAATCTCTGAGGCACCGTAAGGAAGTTATTTTACTAGGATATTTGTTTTAGGGCTATCTCTATATATTCTTTTCTTCCTTTCGGATTTTCTTTGTTTATAGACTTGTTGGTCAGGTTTCTCATTTATTAACTTCTTTTGCTTTGTCTGTAGACTCTGTACCTTTTAATTTTGGTTGGGAAAGAGTCGGTCCTCAATCCTCATGGTTTGCTAGACACTTTCTTATGCTGTGTTTGATAACTCTCTCAGAGAACAGTTTTTCTATTCTTCCGTTATCAAGGAATAGAGACAAGCATTTGGGAATTGATTCGATTGTAATGACATTTTCATAATTATTTTTAGTTTAGATCGTTATAATAGCAATTTTGCAATATTTTGTTATAGTCTTGGATGATTCTAATTTCCTACACATGGATAAGACTTCGGGAGAAATGCCAAAGGCACTTCGGATATTCTTTCATCTAGGGGAAGGAATAATTATGAGATCAGTGGGTTTTTCTTCACCGGATCCTCCTCAAAGTGATTTCAATATTGAAAGAAAATATATATATTTTTTTTCTTTTCTTTCTTCTTCATTGACTAACAAACAACTAGAGACAGAATATTCATTATTTTCTTTCCTTTCCTTTTCTATTCATTTCTTGTCAAATAAATATGATATCAACATTAAGATGCCACTAATGGACAAGGCAATCTGATCCATCAGACCCCTAACCACTGGTCCAAATGATCCGGACCAGGTTAAATGATAGATAGGGAAAAAGAACCTACCTGCCTAGTGTAACCTAGGTCCACACATGGAGAAGTAAAATCAAACGGTAAAAAGACACCCTTGTCCCAACTCCATTTCCCCAATGTAGCATTCTTTAACCCTAGATAGATATTACTGTCAATTACCAAACTAAAAATAAACCGATTGAGAGTGGAATGATGGCTGAGAGCCCCATGTGGTATAACATGCCTAGGTTATTGCTCCCAACCATTAGATGTGGCTAGACTCTCTCCTACGTTGGAGAGGATCAGAATCCATGGAATGACTTCCTCCAGTGACCTTATCAAATGATAAGTCCCTCAGACCCCAAATTTCAAACTTTGAAATTTTAAATACTCTACAGGTTAGATATTTTAATGGACATGAACAAGTGGGTGGTTATTGGCTATGCAGAGAGAGAGAGAGAGAGAGAGAGAGAGAGAGAGAGAGAGAGAGAGAGAGAGAGAGAGAGAGAGAGAGAGAGAGAGAGAGATAGGAGACAAGAGAGAGAGAGAGAGAAGAGGAGAGAGAGAGAGAAGAGAGGAGAGGACGAGAGAGACGAGAGAGACGAAGAGATGAGAGAGATGAGCAGACGAGAGAGTAAAAAACAAAAAAAAAAAAAAGTATTGTATGAATATTTTTTTTTCATTATTCTCAAGAACAAGCCAGGCCTTCCCTCAATGGGAATGTTCCACACAAACCATATCTCTTAATCTCTATAAATAATAGTGAGATCAAGAAAAAACATGAAAGACTCACTATTGTGCATCTTCTTTAGTATCATCAAGCACCTCCTCCTCGGCAATCGTCTCCAACCTTGGAAAAATAGAGGATTTCTGTCGAGAGATGAAAGGAGCTGGTGCAACCTCCATGCATGGTGGCAGCCTGGCGATTTCTTCTTCACTTCTGAGAATGATAGTTTCCATTGTCTCCTAAGAGAATGGAGAGATTGGCTTGCTGCAAAAGCATAAATGGTCTCATGAAATTTCAGAACTGGAAGAGAGATGAGTGGGCTGAGGAGATGGGCATATTTATAAAGAAGAGAAAGAAAGAGTTTTAAGCTAAGGGAAATATCTCATGCCTCACAAGGTTGTCAAGGAAGTCAAGACTCAAGACCCTCAAGACTAATTCACGGTATCATCTGAATCCACATAGGCAACATGGAAAATGGCTTTTCTCAATTGATTGGACCAAAATGAATATATAAGGTACAAACAGTGGTGGGATTTTTTTAGTCAAGTAAGAGAGAAAGGCCAAGCCACCAAGCTACCTGATGAAAGCTCCACACGTACGCCATTGTTGCATATTTCCTGTGGATACTAGTGTTAGAACTCCCTATGGGTTTGAGTTTGAAATCCTATTGAGGAAATCACACAGGAAAAACAAGAACACGAATCTATGTAAAATTATGGAGGATCGATTCGTACCTTTCACCTAGTATGCTGAAGATGATTGATGTTGGTCACTCCCACTTTCGCTCTCTTGGCTTGACTATGGATCTTCTACAGCCCCTTAAACCTCCTTGGTTCTCTCACTTTAGTGGTAAAGTGGGGAAGAGTGAATAATGGCTGTAAGGACCCAAACCCTAGTATTTATAATACTGTCTTGCACTCAAAACCCTAAACCACAATGGGTTGAGCCAGCATATCCCTAAGCTTGAGAGTGGACCGAATCGGTTCATGTAATTTGACTCTCACCCATTTAATCAACCCGAATAATTAATTTAGCCCATAAATCCAACAACTAGGAAGAGCCCAATAGGGAGACATTCTCAAGATTCCCAGAATATTATCCTTCATTGCATGGGATGGTTCACCATATTATCTCAAGGTTCATAATCTTTATAGGATTTTAATATATTTTTAAAATACTCTTCTATTGTCCTCCCGTCAGTCCCATGTGCATTTAAAGCTCTATGATCAAAGGATTTCCCTTTAGATTGGCTTAAGGAAAGCTCTATGGGCTTGTGGGTCTACCTAGATCCTTATTCAAAGTCATTTGCTCATATGGTACATGTATGAATCTAAATTATAAATCCTAAAAAAATGCCATTCAACACAACTATGTTATCCTGCTCGAAGTATCTCCAAAAAAAGTTAAACAAAATTTCTTGCAAGATTGGTTGTTTATTGATTTTCTCAGTAAAATTGGAAAAAGAAAAATCCTTTGATAAAATCAGAAAAAAAAAAAAAAAAAAAAAAAAAAAAAAAGAATTTCCACTTGAAATTTTTTATTGAAATGTTTTTTTTTTCCCCTCAGAAACTGATGGAGCTTAAATGTATTTGAGTAATAGATCTAAATCAGGCAAGACTTGAGAGTGAAGATTCAAGTAATTTAATAAGGACAAATCTTTTTTCTAAAGTGTGGGTTCAATTAAATCTCTTTTTTTTTTCTTAGATATTTTTTCCTCGTCTAGATATATCGATGGAATCAACTTTTAAATGTTGGCATTTGAGCTGAAAAATTAATGATCTTTGTATATTATTTTGGCTCTTACCAAAAAAAGTATATTATTTTGGCCACTCTAAATTATATCAAACTATGATCTCAAAATGATACAGAATGACGCAATATTACATATTGTAAACCACATGAGTCTTTTTTTTTTTTTTCAAAGAAGCACAACAAGATTTTTGAACCTAAAAAAAGTCAAATAAGAAAATAAAATACATATACAAACATGAAATTTCGGAGCAAGGTTTTAAAACTTAGGATCGATCTCAATCAGATCAAACTAGATCGGACACTACCCTTGTTTAAGAAAAAGTATTTTGTGCCATTTTATGCTCAACTGATACCAATTCAATTTGGGCAATCTTGATCGATCCAATCCAATTTTAAAATCATGTCTCGAAATATGACTATTAATATTTAATACCAGATTAGGGACCAAACCTTTGAGACGCTTAGTTTTGGTTTGATGTGGTTCAATCTCCTTTCACTTATCAGGAAAGATAAATAAAAAGAATTAACAAAAGAAAAATAACAGCCAAAGAAATGGTTGGTTGATCCATTTGTTGATAACTGATCATCAATTAGATGCGATTTATTTTATTTTAATTGGACCCAAATTCATTCAGTTTTCAAAGTCATGGTTAAAAAAGAAATGGATGATAATTCAAATGTAACTCTAAAAGAGGGTTTAAAAAAATAGTATATTTAAAGAGTGTTAAATCAAACAAATCAAAATCAAGAAATAATGAGAAGTCTTACCGTTGTGACAAGAACATTGCTTTAGAACAGCGTATGAAACACACTGTAAATATTAATGATCGAATGGTAATGGTGACGCTAAGATTGCGTAAATCACAGTTGTAGTACAATTCAACGGGTTATCAAATTTCAGGCGTGTCACCATGATAGTAGAAATGTTGTGAAGCATGCCTCTCTTTCTCTGTCTTAATAGTCCTTAGAATCAATCAATTTATGCAAGCGACATAATACAAGACATCGTGCCCTAACATCTAACTCACCAAGCACTTCCTCATTAGGTGAACTCCTTCACAGCTTCCCAGTATCATAGTTGAGAATGACATCTTCCCTACTCCCGATCACTTCGGATTCGACGAATACTTCATTCACCAATTCCTTCCTCGATCAAGCTTGTGAACCCTATTTTAGACCCATCCTTAAGCAGGCTTATACATCCATTTTTTATTCCCCCAAGACTTGCAAAAGTATGACGCAGCAGCCATTTGCTGGTTTGATAAATATGAACCAGTTGTAAAGGCCCAAGCTCATAATTATTAGGCGCTAGAAGCCCAACCCAGCTCTCAATTTTGTTTGTTCAATTTTTAGTTTGCCCTTCTAAGAGATTGCATGAGAATAGAAAGGCGAAGCCCTGCTTGTTGTTTGGCTAGCTTTGCGATTGACATGCAATTATGAAATTCCCAGACGCAAGGTGCAACCAGAGTCCTCTCTCTCTCTCTCTCTTAGGGCTTCGATGGGGAAGGGACAAGGACCAAGGAGTGGCATGAAGGTGGGATTTGTTTATCCCACATCAATTGTGAATTCATTATCTCTTGGTGGGTTTAGTCGCAGTAGAAATACGGGCCTATGGATCGGCCCATCTACCCGATCCAGGTGATCTAAGTCGCACAAAACTGAGTTTGCCCATATCTGTATTGAAATCAAGTGATCCGATCTAATACCAAGTCTTCAAACCATGTGTCTCTGGAAGATTAGAAATAGATCACTCAAGGCCTTCTAGGCTTAACAGACAATTCGATAGAAATAATAAATGAAAGTTATGAAATCTTTCAATCGATTATTGTGTCGTTGCTTGGAGCAAGCATATCGAAGCCTTTGTGCATTGGGTAACGGTTTTTTTTTTTTAATGAATTGCAAATCAACCACACCACTCACCTGGAAAGGAGAAGAGTGATTCGAAGAAAGAATGCTAAGAATTGTCACTACTACTAGCAATTATGGAACCAGTACTTCCAGAATCATAAGCAGGTCCTGTTGTTATTGAACTATTGGTACTCCCAGAATCGTTTGCATCACCAGGGTAGTGAAATGAATCTTCTTCATAGCTCAAGCATGTCTGTGTTCCTTGGTTGTACTTGAGACCAATGGATGACGTACCTGAAAGCTTCTTAATCCTTCAAGAGCTGCAGCTACCTCTTTCATGGCTGGCCTTTTCTTTCCATTTACTTTCAGACATTTCTTTGCAAGTCTAGAAATTGCTAAAAGCTGATCTATGTTTCCTTCATTTACAACTCTGGTCTCCAGAACTTCAAATAAAAAATTCTCCTTTAGTGCTGATATGAAATGCATAGCTAGACCTTTCTCTTCATGGAAATCATTGAAAAAGACTGCCTTTTGTCCAGTCAGAAGCTCCGCAAGAACTACTCCAAAGCTATAAACATCACTTTTCTCTGTAAATTGGCTTGAATGGAAATACTCTGGGTCCAAGTAGCCAAAGGTCCCCTGCACCAGTGTGGTTAAGTGAGTTCTGTCAATGGGTACTGTCCTTGAAATTCCAAAATCTGCCACTTTGGTTCTATAATTTTCATCCAAGAGAATATTGCTAGACTTGATGTCTCTATGAAAGATTGGATTAGTTGCAGAAGAGTGTAAGTAGGCAACTGCTCCAGCAATTTCTGTAGCAATTCTTAATCGATTTTCCCACGAAAGTGATGACACTTGACCTTCTCCATGGAGATGGTAAGAGAGGGTTCCATTTAAGACAAACTCATAAACAAGTAAGGGTACTTGGGTCTCTAGGCAACAACCTAATAATTTCACTATGTTTCTATGGTTAATTTGTGCAAGAATGACAACTTCATTAATGAATTGGCCAATTTGGCTTTCATCAACTATATTGGACTTTTTAATGGCTACCATTCTCCCATCTGATAGCATCCCTTTGTAAACAGTTCCAGAACCACCATTACCAAGGATTCGACTTCCATTGAAGTTATCCGTTGCCTTTTCTAGTTCTTCAATACAACAGATTTTGATCTTTTCAACACTATGGTCATGAGAAGAGACTTGCTGCTGTAATAGCAAACCACCATTTTTCTTGAAAAATTTTTGCTTTAATTTGATTTTCTGTCTTTTGACATATAGCGAATACAACCAGAGACTGACAGCAGTTAGAATTATCAAAGCCATTGCTATTCCAGTACCTGCAACACCAGTCACAGAATTTCTGTAAACACTACATCCTGCAAGCACTCACAGTAAAGGAGCAGTTAAAAACTTTGACGAAGTCTTTCATGGTTTACTACACATGGTATATCCAGAGGACTGCCTTAGCTTTGATTTAACAATTAATATGCCTTAGGCTCTTAATTAGTGTTGATTGCATCTGGTTCATATTTCACAGTAGATATATATTTATATGATCATATATGCTTCACTGGTAAAATCTAGATCCTAGTTAGGAGAAAAATTTATGGCACTGGTTTGGACTTATAAAAATCATCTCACTAAATAGGTAAGACAGATTAGAATGTAGAAAAACAAGAACCTAAATTGATGCAAGAAACAAATGGAAATCACAAACAATCACAGCCCAGACAAAAAATTACATGGTTCGGCAAGATTGCCCACATCCACATCCATGATGAGATATCTACTTTGCTATCAATAGAGAATAGGATTGCAGATGCTCATCCTCACACCTTTCTTAGATTACAGATAATTTACTTCTCGTCACTACAATTCATAGTGAACATTATATAGGTATAGTTTATCGTTATTTGGGAATAACGATTCAGGCCCTAGGGCCTCCCTTCAGAATCAGCCCACAAACACAAACAATGGAGTACAAGACATCGTACCCCAACACAGATCACCCTAATTTTTATAGAATGCAAGGTTATGTGTGTGTAAGTGTGTTCCTCGTATTAGCACAATCTTCTGATGCCTACAATGGATACTTAAATAAATGTTAAAAATGTAGAATCCATACCTAGAATGACCATCACAACCAGAGGAGTTCCTGCTTTACTTCCTTTGCATCCATCAGGCAAGTATGGATTCCCTTGAAAGCCTTCAGAGCAACTACAGCGGTATCCTGGGCCATTATTAGAGTCAATGCAATAGGTATTCTTGCCACAGGCATATCCCTGCACACTGCTAACTTTGCGAGCTTCTTCACATGTGCTGTTCGCTATCACCCAATCAAATACTACCGGAATCCGGTAGTTAGTAGAATTGAGCGCATTAGAAATACTGGAAAGATCAAACTGATTGTAATCGGAGAAATTTGCATCTGCTAGAAAGGCTACGCCACAGGAATTGGATGCCCCAGACACATCTAAGTTAAAAACCTTCACATCATACAACTGAACATTGCTTGGAACAGTTGTTTTGCAGCAACCATCACCTGAACAAGAAGAAATGATAGAGTTCATGGTAGGCATGGTATTGTTGACACAGACCGACATACACCCATTTGAATTGTTTCCACCATTGAGGCGAGTGAATCCGGCGGAAATATCACATCCAATGGCATTGAAATTGTTGTGGGTAACAGAGAAGGTGAAGGGAAAATCTATGGCTTCTGATAACTCAGTGCTACCACTCTGGCTACAGGTTGAAGCAACAGAAGTATAGACCACACGCACAGCATAATCTGGCAAGAATTCTAGAACTTCCACATCTGGGTATTGCAGGAATGGCACCGAAGGATTAGAATTAGTGTCATTGCATAGGATCTCGAAACTTTTGTCGAAGTAACATTCATTCCCAATACCAAAAGGGTAGGGAATGCTGATGTTCCCACAGTTCTCCTTGCAACCATCCTTTGCCATTGGTGTTTCTGCTACATGAAACTGGCAAGTTAATTAAAATTGAACGCAGAAGAATGAAACTCATTTACAGATTAAGAGGATTGATTACCTGCAGCAGGAAAAAATGATGGAGTTGGAGACACTGGTGGTGGTGGTGTTGAAGGAAGTCCATTTTGCCTCATCGTAGGCTCTGTTTTAAGGGGAATCAAAATGGGTGTAAAGGAATATAAAGCAGTATCAGAGGAAAAATTGTTGGCTCTTGTAATGCTCTGTTCGTCCACACCAAACATCTCACCAATTGAAGAAACAGAATCACCCCAAGTAACCAAGTAAGTCAGCAAGAATCTCACACCACTAGCAGTCTGGTTCATAGTAGTGCAAGCACATCTTAATGGGACTAACAATTGTGATCCCACAGAAAGATTCTGGCTTTCGTACGGATTCTGATTCATCAGAGCTTTGCAAGTGGTGAGGCCCTGGTAAGTGTTGTTGGAAACTCTAAAATATGTGTCGCCAGCTTTCAAGGTGTAGGAGGTATTGTGCTGATAAAATTTTCCAAAACATGAACAATTTACAGGAACTATGATCAAATTGCCTGTGGGGATCCTGTCTATCTCGGAAATGTTGTTGATTTGGGCAATTTGGGAAGCATTGGAAGCCAAGAGATAACTGATACTGAGCGGAGAATCATAAGGATATGTTGATCGGAAGGTGAGATAGGAGCTACAAGATCTTTGAGGCCCATTGCAGAGATACCCAGAGGTTACAGAGTTGTTATTGTAGCAGTCCAATTGGTAGCTGCCAAGGTAACTCTGTTGAGATCCAGAGAGAAGAAACAGGGACAGAAATGATACGACGAGGAGGTAAAGGTGTAAGAAAGATGATGGTGAAGGGAACTCCATGAAATTGGAACTAGAGACTCTGGAGATGGACAAGGGGATCGAATACTCTGTCCATGAAATTCAAACAAGATCTCCTGAACTTGTTTCGAACTATGATTTCAATTGTCAGCCAGTCGGCTATTGACTATGGAGGATGGTCTTTGGATTGCTTAGGGTAGTGGTTGGACTGCCCGAGCCACCGGATGCCTCACATGGTAGCACAGCTGTTGGAGAGGATCTGAAATGGGGAGGAAAACGGAGGGGTAAAGGCAGGGGTAGGGGAGGGATATATGGAAGAGTAGAAACATTTATTTATTTATTTTCATTCCATATTTGACAGAATATATGATGTGCCCCTACAGTCAATTTAGAGGAGGGGAGGGAGTGGTGAAGCTTGGGGAACAATAACTACCACAGAGAGACTGTTTTAAATACTTGGGGTCCATCATTGACAAAGAGGGGGATATTGAAAATGATGTTACCAAGGATTAAAGTATCGGTATCGGTCGCTGTATCGGTCGATCAAAATTAAGATACGTATCGGAGGGTATCGTATCGTATCGGAGATACGCTAAGATACGCTAAAGATATGCACATAAATTGATAGGGAACACATTTTTATACACTTTTGCATAAAAAAACAGTTAAAAAAAGTTATATATAACATGTAGAATGCATAAATACTTAAGTGGAGGGTATCGTATTGATAGACAAATATATTGAGTTGAAAATGTTCAAAATGATGAGGGTATGGTATTGATAGACAAATATATTTTTTTGAGAAAAATCAAAATTTTCCATGGAAGTTGTAGAACACTTGTTTTTACATAACATATAAAAAATCTAAACATTTTTAATCATTGAGCATGAGTAGATCTAAGAAATTTGAAATAAATTGAAACCCTCATTTTCTCTTGAAAAAAGTTTGTAAATCCTTATAAATCCAATGATTTCATGTAACAATGATGCACAAAATGTGATTCTAAGTATGATGAACTAGGGGTGTCAATTCGTGGCCCGAACCGACTAAACCGATCGGGACCGACCGTTTATAGACCGGTCCAGCCCCGACCATTTATTAAACGTGTCGGGCTTGAGCCCGGACCGTTTATTAAACGTGTCGGGCTTGAGCCCTGCCCGTTTATAAACGGTCGGTCTTGGTTTTGCTACTTGGACCGTCGGGCGCCAGACCGAGACCGACCGTTTAACACCCGATCGAGACCGGCCTATTGTGCACTGGCCTAGCCCGACCCTTTAATGATTGTAGAATACCTATTTTACCCCCCAAATTAGAAAGTAAAAAACTAAAAAGTAAAAACATGTTCATATTTTAAATAATGGTTATATTTGGTATCATTTATTAATTTATTGTCATTTTTTTGGGTTTGCATGAGTGGGCCGGAATATAAGAGCACATTTTAAAGAGGGTCCGTTTAAAAACCGGTTAAAACCCGTTTAACATTAAACATGTCCGTAGCCCAATTAAGGCCCGACTAAAGCCCGATTAAGGTGGCCCGATTATAGCCCGAGGCCGACCGACCGAATATAAAGTGTACCATGCCCTCAATAACTAAGCCCGATTAGTTAAATGGGCAGACACGGTGTAGCCTTTGAAAGTCTTTAAGCCCGATTAAGCCCGATCGAAACCGAACCGACCCGACCGGTTGACACCCCTATGATGAACCTTAGATTTGTAAAAAAAACTTGAAAATCTAAGGTTAAAATTGAAAAAAGTGAGTAAAGATTCAAGAACTTACTATTCAAATTTTTCAACTTTCAAGTTCAAGGTTCTTCTTGGACTATGTTTTTCTCCTTCTTTGAACCATTCACTTCGACAATGTTTCTTTCAATCTACCATTTGAGTCTCCAAAAAGGTGTGTGAATCAAAGGGGAAGAAAGAAGAGAAATATAGAAAACTATTGGTGAGAGTTTGAAGTGTTTGTTTCAAATATAGAAAACTATTGGTGAGAGTTTGAAGTGTTTGTTTCAAACAATAAAAGGCACATTCACGGGAATTTTCATATTTTCAGTCAATACGTACCGATACGGTACCAATACAGTACGATACGACTCGATACTGCACGATACGATCGATACATACCGATACGGTACCGATACGCACCGATACTCTCGGGAATTTCCAGATTTTCAAAAGTTCGTATCGTAGAGTATCGTATGTATCAGTACCGATACGGTACGATACGGTACGATACGCACGATACAGCGATACGTAAAAGGGGGCCCAAAATTCCCCGTAGCGTATCGGTATGTATCGTGCCGATGCCTATCGATACGGATACGTATCGGCCGATACGGCACGATACGCACCGATACTTAAAACCATGACTGAGACTGACTATTTGTAAACGGGTCGGGCTCAAGCCCGACAAGTTTAATAAACGGTCCAAGCCGGCCCGATCTATAAACGGTCAATTTCCATCGGTTTAGTCAAGTTGATCTTGGGTTTGACACCCCTAATCATACGATTAGGAAGGAATCTATCTAACACGTGGATGGCAGAGACGAATCTTGTAGGTCGAACACGTGGTTGGTATGGATAGCGTCCTCAAGACAAGTAGGTAGAGAAGACCAACATCTGATTGGTAACGGCAGCCAATTCATTGTCTGTACAGATGACAAGACTTGAACAGGTGAAACCGACAAGGTCTTGGTAGAAAGACATTAGGTGTGATCTATGGATCTATCAGTTTCAGTTGCGGTCATGTAAAGCCAACTAGACGCGGTTGGCAACTTAACTATCTCATCCATAGTACACACATCCGCCTCCTATTAGCTGGTTGTACTATGGTATATCACGTTGCATTAACTAATTTACCACCGCACTTAGATCCTCTGGCACAACAAAGTGTCTGGCATACATCCTACACTCAAAAACGCCTTTGCCAATACACTTCTAGCTGTTAGATGCATGTCAAACACCTTGTTACGCCATAGAGAAATTCAATTACCACCACCCCTTGAGAATATACCCATACACATACATGCATCTACCTCTGCAAACCCCAATACAATCCTAGTATCTATGATTCTTAAGTGTTCTCTACTTGGGAATGGTTAAGATAAGTTGCAACAAAATGAGAACGTAAAATGCAAAAGAGAAGTCCAATCAAACATTCCATCCTAACATATGATGGAGGGCCCCAAGGGCCTACTTCGAAGTGCTCTTCCTCACATATATGATTGGAGGTTTAATATGGATGCCACATAATTAGGGCACAAAGTTATGGTGTTTAGCCCATAAATTGGCACATAAACATGTTTTGCAAAAACACCATTTTGCACAAAACAAAGAGTAACACATGGACAACATGGTTTGGCATTTTGGCTATCCACGGGTAGATGAAAAACACCCTTGATAAGCCACATGTCAAATTTGTTGATATACTTCAACCAAATGACCCATCACATAATATATATTTCCTTGTGTTTCTTGAAATATCCTTTCTTTTCAAACAGTTCGATCCACGACGAGTTGACCTATTCAAACAAAATATTAAACCACCAAAACAGTACTCTATGGAAATCATAAAGAGAAAAAAGCAACTCAATGCATAAAGCTCCAGGGTCTAGGAGCAAATGGACGCAGTCTTACACTCTGCTTCGCAGGAGAGGTTTCCAAGTTTCGAACCTGTGAGCAACATGTTACCATACTGCAACTGTTGTGCCACAGGCTCGCCCACTGCACGAGTGACTAGGTGACGAGGGGGGGGGGAATGTTCACTAAATTTGGCACTCTCAAAGCTTCTGCCAAGTGGAAATTATTGGCAGTTACAGTAGCGAAGTTACAATTCTAAAATAAGAAAAAAAATGTGCAGGTCTAGTACACTTAAAAAGTTTCTCATAAGAACAAATGAACCGATTTTGCTAATATAAACACATCAAGGGAAAGAATCACCTTATATATTCCGAAGATGTCAACTTGTTTTCTCATAGCCTAAATAAATAGTTGCAATGAGGTGGCATCAACCTGCATAAGCTTCTAGGCTCCAGTGAAACGATTTGCTTCTCTAAAAGCAGGTACTCTGGCATCATAATTATCATATTCATCATCCTCCTCAAGATCTTCCATTGTTTTCCCGAAAATAAATGGTTTTGTGCCCATCGTCGTGAATGGCATCAGACCAAATGCTCTTGCTGTCTTGATCTCCCTGGCTACCTTCCTCTGGGCTTTGGCACTAATGCGGGTCTACACATGACAGTTAATAAAAAAATCCAGGGATAGAAGTCAAAGATTCAGATACAATCAAAGTCAAACCATGTATTCGCTAAGATCCATTCTGAATTTGAACTTTAATCACCTTGCTCCTTTTGATGATAATTCCTGATTCAGTAAGAAAGTTGGCAAGAAATCTTACATTCTGCATCAAATCACACCAGTAGTAAGAAAATGTCAAAATTCAGATTGAAAAAACGATAGGGGAAACCAACTGCTGGATCAATCAATATGAATGCATAGAATCTTAATAGAATTTTACGTGATGATGATAAAATCTCCCAAAATGAAGTCACTTGACAATAAATTACTTCGCAAGTCCATGTCTATTACAAATCAAGGCACATGGACCATGCCTTTGAACAAAGAATGATGCAAGGGATTGACAAGAATCTTTAATGGTGGAAACTGTAAGCATAGGCAGATAGCCCTTTGGTTCAAAAGGTCAGGCAGGTGGCATTTTGTACGGGGTCCACACATGGCTTGGAGTTGGTTAATTTTCTATATAATAATTATTTTGATCTTGGGGCACAATCTTGTAATTTGTTTCTTTTATTTCTTTTATTAAAAGAAAGCTATGTAATATGGTCATATGGTGTAATGTGGTAGTCCCTTTGTTGTTTTAAATATTTTAAAAGGTCTTGCAAAGTTAACTAATGGCCCTTCATTTACAAGGTAGTTGCTCTATTTATTCAAGGTCCATAGTGGTTTTTCTATGTTGATTCTTCATTTGTCCTCATACATTTGGTGGTGTTGTCATTTCTTTCTTCCCCTGAATCAGCAACTTCAATAATTCAAATCACATTTAACCTTTTTCAATGATGAACACCCTCATCTCAATTGGTGCAGTATTTATCCCCCCCCCCCCCGGGCGAAGACCCATAAATATTATTCAGAGGAAATCAATCCCTCTTAAAAATATAATTCTCTGACACACCCCAATCTGATAATCTTAAATCCCTATCTAAGAAGTAGCAGAAAGGAATCCCAGCAACCAAACAACGGCTGAGCTAGATGATATACGACCACTCTCTCCCGGTGATCGAACTGAACGTAGACCACCCTATATAAAAGGGTGGTCTATGATCAGCTTTTCTTCGCCGGCCTCTTCGCTTCCTCATATATAACATCTATTCTGCATCTCTTTCTCATCAAATTTTGAATTCTATATTCCTGATTTATGTGGTCGAAGCACCACTACACCAGGTGACAAATTGTCTCATTCGCAGCCTTCATTCCTTCCTGCTCGCTTCCACACACGCCTTGCATTTGGAACGGTTGCCCTTCCTTCAGTCGAACCCCGCTCCTGCTTAGATAGAACAGGAGCCCTGCCAGAACTAGAACAGGTACTTTGGAATTCACCCTCCCTACAAGATGGACTGGCTAGGGGTTTAGATTTCTAAGGCTGAACAAGAAGGGATGGTGGAAAAAGGTTATGACAATTATTGACAAATTAGGGTTTAAAGAATTAGAAGATACGGTCATGGGACTGAGAGAACCCACGAACACTATCCGAGAGAAAATTAGAGAAAAGGAGCAGTGTTGATTCCAAAATGAGAAAGGGAGGTATTAAACGGCAGCAGTCGATCAATTGATTTGAAATTTTATGCTATTTTTAAGCTTGACCTGAACTGCTGAAGATGATCTCTATATCTGCAGGTTAGATCCAAATCAGAGAACAAGAAAGACAAAGGAAGAGAAAACAGAAATGAAGGAAAGAACATCGCTTGTAGCACAGTGTAGTAGCAAGGAACGAAGAGGAAGAAGAACAGTGATTATGAAAGAACTAGTGATAACTCTTGCAACTAAAATAGAAACTCTTTAATATCATAGTAGCATTCTATCTTCTTTTTCTTTGTACATTTCTGTTTGCTTCGGAGTGTGGGGGTGTTGGGCTTCCTCCTCTTACTGTAGATATATCTTTCATATTTCTTCAACAAAGTTGTTATTTATTAATTGAAAAAGAGAACTCTTCAAAAAAGAAACTTTCGAGTGAGCTTAAACACTGACGTTGTACTTTAGGAAAATAGAAAGTTGACCTCCATTAATAAAAAATGTTATTTATCCAAAAAAAAAAAATTGACTTCCTAAAACTATAAAAGGATACACACAACTAAAACTTACGACTATAATTAAATAATACTCATAATAAAATTTATGCTCCCTTTGAACCTGATATTTGCACCATATAGTGAAGCCCATTGCAAGCACATCCAACAAAAAAATACAAGCTCACTTCCATACAATATTGAAACAGGTTTCATTCTTCACTTGCCACTGCATCTCTACCATACTTAAAACCTTCTATACAGTTTGCTCTAAGATTGTCAGGCCATATAACATCTTGGATTCTTTTCATGTTTTCACTTGCCCTTTCCTTGATTTCTCTCTTCAATTAAACCAAATTAGTTTAAAAGTCTTGATTGTTATTACATGCGAGTTTAGCAAACCACTCCTACATCAAATAGATGATATGAAACTCAAGCAAGGTATAGGGAAATGCAAAATCCGCATGATGCCCACAATACACTGTTGAGACATGAATTGATTCAGACCATTTAAACAGTCGGGCATCATCGATGCAGGATAAGCCAAGGTTCACAACCAGAAAATTCTAAGCTTTCAATCCAGGGTTAATTGCAAATATAAATAAATAAATCATCTCAGGATGTGGTGTATCAATCAGGCTCATCCTGGGCTATATATAGCCTATATATTAAGCCAAGAATTGAGTTAGTTCAGGTCAATCAATCACCCGAAAAAACATAGCACAGAGGATGGTTTCATTAAGGATGACTAAACTCTCTTTACGTGCATAACACTAGTGCAGCAAACTTCATCTCTTTGACAAAGACAGAGATGCATGTGTGATAATTATGAGCAACCCAGCAGAGTTCTGGTAATGCACAAAGTACAGGCACATTCGCCAACAAATTACCAAGAAATATATCTAATCAAAGGAAACTAGATGATGCTCACCCGAAAATCAGCTTTTCTGAGAACTTGCTCAGTTGTTACTTCAAACTCATGTCTTTTAAAGGGTTTGTGTACACCTGGCTTTGTAAGATCTAGATCCTGCATGCAGTTAAACAGAAAATGCAAGGCAAGAATAAGAAATACAACATACTTCATAAGGTACAGAGCACATATATGAAAAAAAAAAAAAAAATTTGGACTAGGGGGGGGGGGTGCATGGCAAGGAAGAGCCATAGTGCATTGTAGGAATATTATTATAGTACCAAAAGCTCATGCCTCAAATACATAAAATATGAAACTGTTAAAGAAGAACGCACATTCTCAACTTCTCATACAGTAATTATTGGAGCGTACATATCATCCTGTATGGCTAAAAGCTAGGCTAGGCTGCTCTACCTACCAAGTTTCTAGGTTATTTCATACCTTTTGGGTATATGTCATCCCAGGTCGAAAGGTCACATCTGGTCTGAATGAATAGTCCTCTTTATCTATCTCCCCAGAATCATACTCAAAATATGTTGCAGCTTTCTTCAGCTTTCCATCCATCCCGTCAGACAATGTATTAAAACTCTCATCCAGACCATCCAATAGTTGGGAACCATTGCCAGCATTCTGCCTAGAACCAAAACCAGATCTTCCACGAGCTTTCTCAAGACTATCAAGCTTTTGATAAAATGAATCAGTATTTGGACCACTTTCTGAAAAGCCACCAAATATCCGTCGCTCAAAATCATCAGCAGACTCAAAGGAGTTGTTACTTTTGCCGTCATTGTTTTCTGTACCTGTTTAAAGATCAAGTACAGGTTAAAAAAATAAATAATAGATAATAATAAATAATCTCTAGATAAGGTTATACCATAAGGAACCAAAGATCTTAATAATAATAACAACCATAACTTGAAAGAGGAAAACTCTAAATGCATGCAACACAGTAAAGAAAAAGAAAAAAAAAGTTCAGAAATTTGTGTGATTTGAGTAACTGTAAATAACTAAAGAACAAATAGCAAAGAAGGTTATCAGCAACCAAGATTACCAAGGACCAACTAGGACCTCAATGCATATGTAAATGCATGTGCAAGCCAATTGTTGAGGGAACCAGGCCGTAAAAGGATCGAGTAGTCATTGGTTTATTTTTTGGATTGTCTTTGCATAGAAAAACATGAGAGAAAACTTTAGTTATGCCTGGTTAATTTGGTAATATTTTTATTTTTATGGGTCTGTTGGGTTGGTGCAGGGGATTTAGAAAACCAGCAAGTAATGGGACTAAATACGTAAAACAGATCAGACTTCCAAACCTGAATGTAAATAATTCACTAATAACCAAAATGAAAACCTAAAATGCTGCAGAAAAGAATGGAAATCGCAAACAAACAATCAAACAACGTAAAAGGATTTATAATCTCTAGCAAGATTTCCTATGTCCACGGTGAGATGAGATATGCTTCATTATCAATGGAGACTAGGGTTACAGCCACTCGTCCTCACATCTCTCTCACATTACAAAGAAAAACCATCTCACCGCAAATATATACCGAAACCTAAAACAATGAAAGGAAACTTCATTTATGCTTGCTTAATTTCATAACCCATAAATGAAAACATAAAATGATGTAGAAAAGAATGGAAATCACAAACAAACAATCACACAACGCAAAAGGATTTATGTGGTTTGGAAAAAATTCTTCGTACACAGTGAGATGAGCTACACTTCACTGTTAATGGAGAATAGGGTTCCAGCCGCTCGTCCTCACGCCTCGCAGATTACAAAGAAGAACCATCTCACTACAAATATATAGCTAAACCCTAGATAAGCACATATAACCGAAATACCTATAAAACAACAACATCCAAAACCTTATCCCAACTTAATGGGGTCGGCAACACGGAGATTCCAAGCAAAGACGAGCGCAAAGATTGACAGGTTATGGCTAATTATAATAAGTGCCGGCTGTCAACCTAACGCACCACTAAAAATTAGCTACACGTTTATAACAAGAGTCTATATAAAGTACCGGCTCTCTACTTGACGTACCATATATATCAGTCAAGCCAAAGCATCTTCCTACATGCATTGCGTCTACTACCAAGACAATCCATCAACCAACCTACTTTTACAAGAAGAATGAGATAACGAATTCTTGACAGCCCTGCCAAGCACCAAAGTAACAACTCAAACACACAGCTCCGCTTTGAAAACTAGATATGAAACCACAACTCTACATTGAAAACTAGATAAGCAATCCACAACTCGAGCCAGAGGTATCTATGAATAGCGGTTCAATGCACCAGCATAAAGCCCACCACCACAAGCAAACCAATTGCAACTCATGTGCGTTGCGAGAGTTTTCGAAATACCGAAATGCCTATGTAGCTCTAAAAAAAATTTCCTCGAGAGTTGCCACTCCTAAACTACCACCATGGACCCGCCGGTTCGTTAAGGCCCCAATAATGAAGATAACGTACAAGATGGCCGATTCCTCTAGGCCCCTTAACGGCACTTCAAAATCATCCCACAAATGCAAGCAATAGAATACAAAATATCATTCACCCAACAATTTAAATCTCGATATGAACAGGATTTCAAGATTTCGCCAAGATTTCACAAAATATTTCGGTTTCAGCAGATGCCAAAACAAATGGCATGTGATACATAGAAATGTCAATGTTTTGGTCAAAATTTTGGCGTTTTGCCAATATTTTCGGTTGAAACATTACTACGCTTTTACATTAAAAGCATATTTCCAAAGGAAATTGGTCAAATTCGTTCATTTTGTCAGATTTGACAAAGAAGATGGAGAAACTTCATTGTTTGTGTTTTTTTTTTTTTTTTTTTTCCAAATCACTGTTATACAAGGTTAGAACAAGTACTTGGGCAGTAGATGAGTGCATTGTATTCTTGACTCTCATATCATTGATTCTTTTTAATGAACCACGTATGATTTATGAAATGATTTATAATTTTATGTCTATTCATTCCTAATACATATTATCGTTGTTTTAATTGAATCACGTGTTCTAGTACTAAACTTTGTGTAGAATGGGCCACATTAGAGAATGTATACAGCAACGTACAATGTATACTACCAAACTAGGCTCCAAAGTCAAACTACCATTTGGGAAAGTATTTTTTTTAAATCTAACGGTTTGACTATGTTTAAAGGGCCTAAAATAATGTTGCTCAAATGTTTCAGCACCTAATTTGACCATCTTAAACCTTGGCTATGAACAGAAATAACATTTGAAGATTAACCCTTCCAAACTTGGGTTAAATAAGATTCCACCGCAAGCTTGAAAAATAATAGATGAAATCAATGGTTTTCTTACGTAGCACTATGACAAGGGAATTGATCTACTTCACTATCATTTTATTTGCCCTTGCAAGAGTTTTTACTCAGCTGGAATGGAAAGGCAATTCTTGAAAATTCACTTTTAAGAGAATCTCTACACAGGCTTCCTCAACCCTGGCCTCCCTCTCCGGCTCCAGCTCCAGCTCCGACTCCAACTCTGTCTCCCCCCTCCCCTTCCCTCCCCTCCCTTCCTCCTCTTTTCCTAGTGGGTTTTAGCCAGACCCCGACTCTCTTGCTTTTCACTTGCAACAAGCGGTAGTGGCGAGTATTGGCAGAGGTGAGCAGCAACAAGATGTGGCAGAGAAGAGCATTAGAAGCAGCAACAACAAGAGACCATTGCACCGGTGAATAGAACTTGGGCATGATGGAATCAACCCTCGCATTCCAAATAAGTGTCATCTTCCTTGCACCTAGTCCAAGTAGCAAACTTTCCCACAACTGAAACCCACTTTGTTAACATTTCTCAACATATGCATCTTCGGATGATCGTCTTTTGCCACTCATCACCTTGGCCTCGTTATTATCTTTAATTACCAAATCATTTGTCAAATCCTTGGTTCTCTGCAACACCAAAAGCCCCTGAATTACCCCTTCTTGTTGCATGATTCCATATGACGTAAACCTACACAACACAGATCAGAAACTGGCCCAGAGGGAGCTCCAGGAGGAGGCTTCGATGCCAAAGTCAGGTCCTTATTTTATCATTCTTACGTAGGGTATTTAGCAAATTGAGTCTTACCTGTAAGTCTAGCTAAGGGCCCCTTATATAGGAAGTCTGAGTCCTCCTCATTGGTCAAGGGTCTCTCCCACACTGACGTGGACAACATCCTATTAGAGAGCTTGTCCTTCTTCATGGCTGAGCTGGCCTAGACTATAATGACTAACTCAACCAGGGTGAGCTTTCATAACGGTTGACTCAACCATGGTAAGGTTTTGTAGCGATTAACTCAACTATGGTGGGCCTGAGGGTTAAATAACTGTTTGACTCTAGTTAGCCACATTGGTTGAGACCAGAGTCGGTTATGGGTGTGAGGGCCCCACACGAGATGTACTTCTCATGTGTGGATAGGTCATGTGGTCGAGAACCATTGGTGTTGATCATAGAGGTCGGCTCATACTTGTACTACTGAGGTTGAGACGCGAATTCCCGACCATTCATTGGTAGACGGATATATGGTATATCACCCCAAATTACATCCATGTCTTTCTTCTTCAAGGTTAGGGTGTCTAGATTTATTCACAGAGAACGATACTTCATATCCCTTGTTTTTGTTATGGTCTTATAGGACATCGGATCTCTTCTCTACATCAAAAGTGTTGGTGGTAGACTTCAGTTTTGATGGGTCATTGGACACGATTTCAGGTGCTGGAACATTATTTTTGAAGAAAGTGAATTTCCACTTCTTCCCAACAAGGTTGACGTTGCGAGCATCCTCTAGCTTTCTCAATTGGAATTCTTGCCCCCTTTGCCCCCCATGAATTACTTTGCTGATTGTAATTCATACCTTCAACTTTTTTAAAGTGCTGTTACTTTCTGTAACAAGTGTGAATCTGTCAATTCATGATATTATCAGATGATCTATGGTAGGCGAGGGATGTATGATGAAGTTTCCTTTGAGCAGTGGCAATGGCAACGGCAACGGAACGAACGGAAACGGAAAACAGCAATGTCAGCACAAGTGGTGAATAGCGGAAATGGCGAGCATCTATAACAGGAAATTACTCTGCTCTCCCCCATTAAACCACTGCCTCCCCCTGTCGTGACACCTGTCACCCTGGACCCTGCCTGTCTCCCACCTCCACATCCACCTTGAAGCCACCGCACCCCGCCCTCTGCTCATCATAGCCACAACCCACACACTGGTGTAGATCAAGCTACCAAGACAAAGAACCAAATGTGATACAATTCTGTCCCATCGAACCAGCAATCCCTGGGCCAGAACTTTGGTTCAGTTCCAGCCATCTTTGGATTTGGTTATTTTGTTTGTCAAGAAGCATAGTCAGAAGCATCAATTGGAGTTCTTACAGCCTTCTAGAAGCCCCCAGCTTAATCCATCGACCTCCTCAACAAATCTGCCTTCTTTGTCTTTAGTCTTTTACTTGGCCAGCAAGAGTCGATCTCAGCAAGGAGAAGATTCGGTTTCTATTTCTTAGTTAGGCAGCAAGAATTGTTTCCTTTTTAGGTTTCTTGTTAGATAGTCTTAGTAGTTTCCTTTTCTTGTCTTTTCTAATTACCATAGAGGCATAAAACTAATGACTCATACAATGAAGCTATGGGAAAAAGTTATTGAAGCTCGTCTAAGAGAGAAAACTAAGGTAACGGTGAATCAATTTGGCTTTATGCCAGGGAGATCCACTACTGAAGCTATTTACCTCCTTCGTAGGCTTATGGAAATATTTAGAGCTCATAAAAAAGACCTCCATATGGTATTTCTTGACCTAGAGAAGGCCTATGACAGAGTACCGAGAGAGTTCATTTGGCATGTCCTAGAGAAGAGAAGTGGTGTGAATAACTATGTGGATATTAGTAAAGACATGTATGAGGGAGCGGTGACGAGTGTCAAAACGACAAAGGGACAAAGTAATGAATTCCCGGTTTCGATTGGGTTACATCAAGTAATGTAGAACTAGGATTGACAAGTCAACCTAGTCCCAATGTTGCAGAATACTCTGTAAGAACTTGAGCAGATCAATAACACTTTGTGTAGTTGAGAGAAGAAGAAGATGAGTTAAGGAAGAGGACCTCTTGTGCTTCACACCGCTGAGAGTCAATTGGATCAAACACCAATTCCATCAGCCTTGATCAAACACAAGACAAATCTCCATGTAGAAGACAATAGCAACAATCATTAATTTTTTTATCAAAATCATCTAGGCCTTTAGGAGCCTCCTCTTCTTTATTTATAATGTTAATAGGGGAGGGAATTACAAAATAGAAGGTTCCTCAAAAAGGAAACCAAATATTCTCCTAATACAATAGCTACTAAAAACTGAAATTAGAAACTAATTGAAAAAGGAAACTAACTACTAAGGACTTGACTCAATTAATAACTTGACTCATAAGGAAACAAATATAACTCAAATCAAGCCCAACTAGAAAGGAAACTAATGAAAATGGAAACTAACTAGTAATCCCGTACTCAATCTTAGAGCCCCCTTTTTAGACCCATAAAAGTGGTCTATTACACTCAAAACACATGGGATCAAAAGCCTAACATGTATGGAACCCAACCCTAG
>NC_056569.1:3000116-3070778 GCF_013358625.1 Macadamia integrifolia
TTTCCTTTTTAGGTTTCTTGTTAGATAGTCTTAGTAGTTTCCTTTTCTTGTCTTTTCTAATTACCATAGAGGCATAAAACTAATGAGTCATACAATGAAGCTATGGGAAAAGGTTATTGAAGCTCGTCTAAGAGAGAAAACTAAGGTAACGGTGAATCAATTTGGCTTTATGCCAGGGAGATCCACTATTGAAGCTATTTACCTCCTTCGGAGGCTTATGAAAATATTTAGAGCTCATAAAAAAGACCTCCATATGGTATTTCTTGACCTAGAGAAGGCCTATGACAGAGTACCGAGAGAGTTCATTTGGCATATCCTAGAGAAGAGAAGTGGTGTGAATAACTATGTGGATATTATTAAAGACATGTATGAGGGAGCGGTGACGAGTGTCAAAACGACAAAGGGACAAAGTAATGAATTCCCGGTTTCGATTGGGTTACATCAAGGATCAGCATTAAGTCCCTATTTGTTTGCACTCATTATGGATGATCTAACCAGGCACATCCAAGAACCAGTCCCATGATGTATGCTATTCGCTGATGATATTTTTCTAATAGATGAAACAGTGGAAGGAATTAATACTTAACTGGAACTATGGAGATCATGTTTAGAGTCAAGGGGTTTTATGGTAAGTAGAACAAAAACAGAATATATGATGTGCCCCTTCAGCCAAACTAGTGGAAGAGATGGTGTGGTGAAACTTGGAGATCGGGAACTACCTCAAAGTGATTGTTTTAAATACCTGGGATCCATCATTAGCAAAGAGGGTGATATAGAGGATGACGTTGCCCACAGAATAAAAGTGGGATGGATGAGATGGAGAGGTGCGTCGGGAGTTTTATGTGACAAACGTGTGCCTATCAAACTCAAGGGAAAATTTTATCGGACAGTTATACGACCAGCTATGACTTATGGAGCGGAGTGTTGGGCAATGAAGAAGAGTAATCCAAATAAATTGAGTGTAGCGGAGATGAGAATGCTGAGGATGTTGTGTGGCAAGACCAAGAGGGATAGAGTAAGGAATGATCGCATTAGAAGCGATGTGAGAGTTGCCCCTATCCAAGACAAGCTCTGTGAGAACCGGTTGAGGTGGTATGGTCCAAAAATGACTATTGATGAAGTGGTAAGAAGAGATATGCATATGGTAGGGCTAGATTGTAGTATGGCCAAGGATAGAGTTTTGTGGAGGACAAGGACCTGAGTTGCCGACCCTTTATAGGGCATGTTCCTGTGATGCTCTGACTTCTCCATTTTACCTACTTTGTCCTCACCTCACCCTACTTATGTTGTCTCTTTAAAATCCTATTCGTATCTCGGTTCCATGTAGCCGACTCCATTAAGTTGGGATAAGGTTATGATTGTTGTTGTTGTTGTTGTTGTCGTCTAATTACCAAAGTAGTTGATTTGTTGTTTCTTGTTAAGCAAGCAATTCAGTTTAGGAGGTTAGTTAGTTTCCTATTTGATTACTACCATTTATTCTTTTGTAAAGGCTTTACAGCCTATTTGTTGTAATTGATCCCAGCTCTGGGGACAGATGTTGATTAATAAAATTGAGAGTTCACTCCATGGCAGAGAGTTAAATTTTGGGTGAGATGCCAAGGGGAAGGTGAGAGGCCTGAACCAAACTACCCTTCTTCTTCCCCCTTCTCATCTCTCCATCGATCTCTGTTTCTTTTTTTTTCTTTTTTTTTTCCTGTTTTGTTTAGTTGTGAGGTTGTTAAGAGTGTAACTGAGTTTGTTACAAGGACCACAACCAACCAGAAGTGATACTGTTGTTGCTGACTCAGAGGACCAACCGCCAGCCTTCAATTAGGGCCTTCAAGTCAAGCCACCGAGCCTTCATAAGTCCCCACCATCTGATCATTATAGCACCTGTTTTGGGGATTGTGCAGCACCCTAAAGGGCCCCTTCGACCAGAAGAGTGCACTCAATTGAGTCCTGCAGCTTCTAGTCTTCGAAAATCTCCAGAAGTTTCCCATTTTCATGCCCGGATCAAGAATCTCCAGATCCCCCGAACCTGAAACCAGGCTCAGGAACCCTTTGGACGGATTATTGAAGACCACAACAAGGCCTTTGATCCAAGTTTTAAGGCCACCCTACACCTGGTTTGATTGCTGTGAGTTTTCTCCCATTCGATCACATGAAACCCTAATTTATGTCTGGGATTTGATCTTCCTCACCTGCAGACTTATAAGACCACAAGTTTAGGGTTCTAATTGGACCTACACAGGCCACACTCAACCAGCAAATCAGGCTCCCTTGAGCCCTGGTTTGTGAGTACTAGAATTCCTCCCTATTCAGCCCAGATTCTATGTTTGCTTAGTTACAACTGTTGACAAGATCAAAATCTATTTTCTGAGTTTGGTTTGGAGTTGGTGAACTATTTGGGACTATTTACCTTTGGTAGATAGTCTACATTACACATGCTCCGTCTCCCCCACTCCTCGTAGCCATCATTCTCCCCCGACCTTTACTCCCCATAGCAACCATAGTTGTCACGGCGCCAAGGGGAACCAAGGCATTGGAGGGCTGCCTAAGAGCTAGGCGACCAAGTGTTGTTTTTATTCTCCCTCTTTTCTAACATTATTTAGTATGCTACATACACCTTGTATCATAAAAAATCAACATTAAGCCACATCAAGTCATCAAAATTCAACATTAAGCCACATCAAATCATCAAAAATAAACATTTGGAGAAATGTTCTTGTTCTCTAATAAGTTTGACTAGTCAAATGACTTTATTTTTACATGAGACTTTTTGTATTAGGTAGAGCACAAAACCAATTTTTCAACAGGTCTAAGATTACTTAAATCTGAGTTTTAATGACAAAGTCATGTCCCGGTCAAACTTATTTTAAAGTATGCAAATGCTGTTAAAATCCCCTAAATGAAAATAATTTTACGGACATAAAAAAAAATACTATTTTACCGGACTTTTGGAAATGTTTTACCATGATGATTTATGAAATTTTCAGAATTGAGAAAAACCCCAACATTTGAAAGTTGAAAATCGCCCGTACAACCAAAAATCAAATTTTTGTTCTTGGACTGAGGGGTTGACTTTTTATCCTATTAGAATTTTATTTTTAAACTATTTTTATTGGATTCAAATAGGGAGTATTTTCTTATTTATGGAGAATCTTAAGTGATCATTTACTTAAATGAAACAAACAACAACAACAAACAAAGCCTTGTCCCAACTTAATGGGGTCTGCTACATGGATCCAAGCAAAGCCAAAAAAAGAAAAAATAAAAGACGTTAAAGGAGATAGATTAGCAATCACTAATAGAACACAGCTAAAGCGGGTCCGCTACTTAGGTCCTAGCCCTCTAATCTGCTCTATTCAAAACCATACTTGGGACAAGGCCTAATTTGTGTATGTCTTTCTTCACAACCTCTCCTACGGTCATTTTTTGCCTACCTCTAGCTCTTTTGGATCCTTCTATCTAAATCAAGTCACTCCTCCTTACTGGTGCATCTGATGGCCTTCGCTGAACATGTCTGAACCACCTCTAATGGCATTCTCGAAGCTTGTCAGGGATTAGGGCAACCCCCAGATCCGCTCTAATTTGTTCATTCCTAACCTTATCCCTTCCAGTTTTCCCACACATCCATCTTAACATTCTTATTTCCACTACCCCTAGCTTATCAATATGCTGCTTCTAAACGGCCCAGCATTCTGACCAATACTTCATAGCTGGGCGCACGACTGTCCGATAAAATTTTCCCTTAAGTTTTACCGGGACACGTTTGTCACACAAGACTCCAGACTCACTCCTCCACTTCGTCCATCCCACTTTAATCCCATGGGATACATCATCCTCTATATCACCTTCTTTATTAATGATGGATCCCAAATATCTGAAATAGTTACTTTGCTTAACCTCTCTTCCTTCAATAATCGCATCGTCATTATCTCTCATGGAGTGGCTAAAGTTACACATCACATATTATGTCTTTAATCTGCGTATCTTAAGGCCTCTTGTTTCCAAAGCAGATCTCCATCGCTCTAGTTTAGCATTGAGTCCTAATTTTTTGTCATCCAATAAAACAATATCATCCGTAAAAAGCATACACCAAGGGACATCACCTTGTATATCTTTTGTTAACTCATCCAGGACAAGCGCAAATAGATAGAGGCTTAGAGGCTTAGAGCTGACCCATAGTGCAGCCCAATAGAAATAAGGAACTTGTAGCCTTGGCCACCCTTGGTTCTCACACTTGTTACCACGTCATCATACATATCTTTAATTATTTTCACATATTTGCTTGACACCTTTCTCTTATCTAGGACATACCATATTAAATTTCTAGGAACTCTGTCGTAGGCCTTTTCCAAGTCGATGAAGATCATATGGAGGTCCTTCTTACTAGCTCTAAAGATTTCCATGAGTCTTCTAAGAAGGTATATAGCTTCAGTTGATGATCTCCCTGGCATAAAATCAAATTGGTTATCCGAGACTCCCGATTCTCTTCTCAAGTGCGCTTCAATAACTTTCTCCCAAAGCTTCATCATGTGGCTCATAAGTTTTATACCTCTGTAGTTATTGCAATCCTGGATATTGCCTTTATTTTTGTAAATAGGGGTTACAAAGTTCTTCTCCACTCATCAGGCATCTTCCTTGTACTCATAATCTTGTTAAAAAGGTGAGTTAGCCAAGATATGCCACTAAGTCCTAAGCTCTTCTAAAATTCTATACGGACGTCACCCAGACCCCCCCACTAGGCTGCATGGATGCCTAAGTGACGCCTAGGCAACACCTTGACAACTATGGTCGCCACCGCCCACTACTTTCCCTATGTCGATCCCTTCCACCCCTCTCATCCCTCCAGAACCCAAACACCACGACTTCCCTACTCCGTCTCCGTCAATCCCCCAGGTACTACTCAGGGAGCATATGTTTGTTACTTTTAGCCCTCTAGACATTGTTTATCAATAGAATTTATCATATGTGAATTTACAACTTTTGCCCCCACTCCAACTCAATAAAAATATTTTAGTAAGTTGATTCTCTCCATAGTGATGCCTAGGAGGACTCTAAAATCAATATTTACTTGAAGAAAAAACATAGCATAAAGAAGAAGAATATGACCTTTGATCTCCCACCAACAAGCCTATATCAGAATCTCCCCAGTCCCAAAAGTTTCTCACATTAGCATACTTTCTCAACAACAAAAGACTCGAGCCAAAATCTAATTAATCAAATCCTTGTACAAGGTTGGAACCCCTTACAAATTTATATATAAGACTAAAAAACAAACTCAAACACTAAAAAGGAAAGGCCTAAACCAATCCTTAACTAATGAGGTAACATAAACTAACTAGGAAACTAAAAAATAAAGGAAAGTGGCTCAAAACAGGACTAGACTTATAGAGTCCTAATCCAGCCAAACTAAAACACTTAATAATAATTAAAATAAAGGAAAAAAAATATTAACAAAGAAATATTTTATGTGTAAGCTACTAACCTCTACCCATATTCTAGGCCATTAAAGTGGCCCATTAACATGAAAACACATCGGATCAAAGACCTAACATATAAATAACTCAACCTAAAGCTTATTTCTAAAAAAATAAGTCCATTTTGGTGATTTTAACCTGCATCAGGAGTCTTTAGCTAAAGATGGGGTACGGCGATCAGCAGCGTTGTGTTCTTATAAAGGAAAATCCATTGACATAGTAGAAGGAAAGGCAATATCCCCAAAAAAAAGTAGAGGCAGCCTACTCAAGATGTGTAGATAGATGATATTTATACAAAAGAATCAATTTCATAACCATTAGTGTGCTCGTTTACGGATTCCAACAAAGACCACCATGGACTTGGGAGCCAACGGTTCGGACAATGGTTGTGTCCTGAACCTAGTCTGGGACACATCTCCATCAAAAGTGGCTGAACCGTACCACCAACAGGTTGCGAGTGTTGCATGAAAGGACCAATACGAAAGAAAGATTTATTGACAAAAACAAGTACACAAAAAATATTCACCGATGCCCTAAAAGACATTGACCTGAACAAGTGACGGAAACAAAGTGATGAAAACAGAGTGACTAGATGAGCCAATGAGAGACATATTGTACATAGGGCCATAACTGATTGTATTAAGTGGGTGAAGATTTGAGTGTGTGGAATGCGACACATATATTTTATGATTCTATTCATCCTTCTTGTAGCCCCTTTCTTGGCCTTCTGCCCATTAAAATTGGTTGCTCATCAAAAAAGGATCAAAATGACATATCAATGCTTATACCATTGTTCATGTTTTAAGTCATGTAAAAAGGAAAATGGGAATCCCAACAAATTTTTCAATAAATACCAAATTTATTGATGAACCATGACAAGGATATTAATATCGAATGGAGCACCCACAAAAGCCAACTCATGAGGAACAAGCAATCAGAAAGCATGCTGATGCAGAGAATGAGCTTAGGACTTATGTCCATAGGAAGAAAAGAGTGCCAGCAAGCCCATTGGTCTAGCTCTCAGATAGGCTATTCTTTCCAGCCCATCTGAGGCTTAGTAATATTTTACATCAAGTATTATTTGTTTTATTTGTTTTCCTAGTTGGATTAGTCCTTTAATTGAGTTTGTATTCATCAACAAGTTATTAATTAGAGTAGGATTTACTTATTCCATTCAGGATAGGAATCAAACTATTAATTTTCTATTTAAACTCTGGTAGAGCCAAGATCTCAGTTCACAATTTGATTAATGAAATAAAGTTTATTGCTATGTAACCTGTGAGAAGCTGACACAGACAGAGGGATTCTGATCTGGTTAGAGGGTGAGAAACCTGGGGTTATCTTTATCTATTTTATGTTCTATTCTCTTATCAATCCAGGTACTTTTTTCTCCTTCAATTGACTCCCTTCTGTTCCAAGTTTTAATCTTTGTTTGATAGGTCTGATCATTAATATTACTTCTATTATTAGTGGTCTCATTTAATATTTTAATACCCATCAGTTCTGTGACCTATTCTCACCTGCGGCTCCCCAGTTTTGTGTGCTATTTTGAGTCCCTATTGAGTCCCAACCACAGGCTGGTCTGTCAGTCAGATCAGGCTCTTCTTCTAGGGTTTTGGTGGGGCTATCAGAAGGGCAACTCGACCCTGGTTTGGGACCTTTCTGAGTTCTCGAACTTCTGTTACTTAGAAATCTCTCAGTCTGCAAATTCTTCAATTTCAGATTTGAAGTTTCTAAAATTACTCTGAAGTATACCATCCGAGTTAATCCAAATTTTGGGATTTGCATTGTACTACTGAAAGGGGTATTCGATCCTAGTTTCAGCCAGTTCCCTTGGTTTGATTTGATTTGATTTCATATTCTCTATTCGCTGGATTCTGTGATCAGATTCTGAGAGATTCTTCAATTACTCCCAATCTGCCATCGAATCCCTATCATCTTTTGAAGTACTTCCATCCCATTTGATTTTGTGATTAATTCCTGTAATTTGGCTCTCATCTGAGCTGGTTTGATATTTTGTTATTTGTCAGGTTGAATATCTGAGTTGAGTTAGCTTGGGATATTTACCAGGAGCTTATTCTATGTACCTCCATCACATGTAAGAGACCAAGAGATAACAGACGAAGAGTAGACCCATCACATATTTATAATTCCTCTTTAATTTTTACATGCGGGAGCCTCGTGCACCGGGCATGCCTTTTTTAATTTCTACATGCAAACTCTAACTACTGTGACAAAAATTTAAGCAAAGATGTCTGTAAGAGAGGACAAACCAGCCGTGAAGTTTGTAGAGAAAGTTCTGACTACCCAGGGCTGGCGGCAGAGCCGCAATAAGTCACCATCAGCTGTTCTTGACAGAAAGCGACTATAATTCATCTGTACCACAATCAAACATGAATATCCATTTCATGGCATGTATTCTTTGACTTCACCAACTATAAGGGATTACAGTATGCACAAATAGAGAGATAGAAGAAAAGAAAAATAGCAATAATAATGATAGCAAAACAATCAAAACCGCAATAAGAATAATTGAACTGCATTAACCAATACACCACAAACATGCACAACAGGAAAATTGAAGAAAAGAAAAAGACAAACAATATGAATAATTTAACAGAGCTAATCAAGGAAGCACGACTTTCCAGAAAGATTCGAACTTATTTCTAGCTTAAAAATTCAAGTGAGCTATAATGGCAAAGCAATTGAAAAACAGTTCCTTCCGAAGTTCTAAAACAAGAGAACCTTCTTTCCTACCACCAAAGGCCATGTTCAGCTGGCACGAGATTAAAGGAAAAGAAACTTTAAAATTGAAAATTTGGGGGACCCACAAAAACTGAAGGAAGAAAAACCTTTAAACAGGAAATTTAAGGGTACCACAAAAAAAAATTGCTTTCAAGTTGGTAATTTGCAAGAAGATCCTGCCCAACAATCTAGATTTTTCCTCTCCTCTTGTTATCTACTAGAAGAAATTGAGCCAAGAATTCTAGGTTTCTCCTCAAATCTACTTCATACCGTTCATCTACCATTCAGAAAAAAAAGCTCCAGCTAAGACATCTCTCCTCCTTCCATTTATAGAACAGAAACCTCTTACCAGCATAACTGCTTTGCCACTCCCCTCTTTTCTCTTCTACAGTAACTAATGCGAAAACACCAGCTCTGAACACAATTAATACCAGCTTGTGATGACCACTTTGAGGAGCCACCGAAAGGCAGAGAGATGTAAAGAGACCACTGGCTTGTTTCTCCCTCCCTCCCATGAATCAAAAAGCATTTTAGGTACATCTTCTTCATATTTAGTCTCTCTTTTCTCCGAATTTCTATCAAACAAACACATCATGGGGAAATCAATTGTGTTGTACATTTCCTTTATTTTCTTATTTCTTGTTTTCTTTTCTTCTCATCTCTTCCAGCTTCTGAAAACAATCACAGCCTCAGGGTCCTTACACTGGATAGTTATTCAAATATGATGAGAACCTAAATATGAATACCAAACCAATTTTTAATACCCAAAACCACAACATCTATCCCAATTGACTATATTTAAATATATGTTGATAACTGACAGAGGAAAACATCAATGCAAATTCAATGCTATAAAAACTATAGGAGAACAATCCAATATGTTGCACCGTTTATCACTAAAACTACAGCAATAGAACAGCCTTCAAAAACATTAAGGTCATAGGAACTATGTATAAAGACAAAAGCTTGTCTAGAACTTAAGCTATGATTTTCCAAATAAACAACAACATAAAATCAATTGAAAAGGACACAGAGGAAAGAGAGAGAAAGAGACAAAGATTTACCCTAGGACCATGATTCCCCGACTATAAGCGAGGATTAGACAAGCTCCTCCACACTGAGTAGAAAGCATTCCCTTTTTAATTTGGACAAACCAAATGATTACAAAAGGGTTTACTTTCTTCCCTATTCTTTATTCTCCCTTTCTATGTAATCTGAATTAATATAGAGAACAAATGGCTATTTGGAATGGACCAATAGCACAATTGCATGCTTAACAATATAAGCACAGAACAATCCACGTTCTAATTTTGGATCCTAACAAAAAGTAAATCTTCTCTTAATTCAAAAATTATGTCTTCTTAATTCAAACAGCCAATGGCTAATGTAGATGTGGCTATTTTTATCGAATGAAACGCATAATGAAGGTGATTGTCGGTCTACCTTGGGAAGCTATTCTCAGAGTTTCAACTTCGAGTGGAGATAGTAATGTAGAAGTGAATGGAGCTAGCCACAGAATTAAGTACACAAGTCATTGTTATTATAGTGTGTGAAAATACTAAGTTGTTTTCATGGAATTCGTTATCTTATTTCATCTAGTGTTTTCAGCTTTCTGCTTTCTTTATCTTAATTATCCTTAAAATGTACATAACCATCACGAATCTTATGGTGTGGACAAGGTTCAAGGTATCGGGTTTCGACCAGGTTTCGACCCTTGGGGAGACCGAAATTTCGGTCAAAACCTAAGAAATTCCGAGGAAACCAGGGAATTTTTCCCAGTTTGGTGGAAACTTAGGTTTCGACCCCCAAACAATGTTTTTTTTCCTATTTTTTGTGTACATCCTATTTTAGACATTTCTAACATATTCACATCATTAGTTTCATTAAAAAAAAAAACACACTTGTGTGGTGAACTAAAGGTTCGGTAATCATTACGTTGAGTTTTTTACCAAAATACGTAGGTAAATGCATTTTCAAAAACAGAGAACTAAAAATTATAAAAAAAAAAAAAAAAAAAAGGGCCATCGTGAATGCGTAAATCGGGTCCTCCTAAGTAACATATAAAAAATTTACATAATTCTACTCTATTTACAAGTATATTCTATAAAAAATGAAAAAATAAAAAAAATTGATTTTTGGGGAAGTTGAGACTTACCTTTTTTGTCCAAGCTGTCTTTCTTATGTAGATAAAGCAAGAACCATTAGATTCAACTTTGTTAGGCAAAAAATGGAAATCTCCACTGTTTTCCCAAGTTTCCCATTCCTAGGAGAAAAAACTAAGAGAGGGTTGAATTCTGCTAAAAAAGGCTTAGATTTCTTTTTAAACTAACTTATATAGGACCTGGTTCGACCCACCAGTTGGTTTGGTCGAAATTTCCCATGTTTCAATCGAAACATGGGAAATTTCGTCGAATTTCGTTGAATTTGGTCGAAACATGTCGAAACCTGTGACTTTTAAAAGTCACAGGACATATCGTTTCGACCCCTGGGGATACTGCCGAAACCTGTGATATTTCGTAGGTTTCGATCGAGTTCTTGAACCATAGGCATGGAACAGTAGCATTTTGGAATCAAACCTAAATTTGCGATCTTTATGTGATTTATTTGGGATTTGCTTCTTGTGTGCCAATGAAATGAGTGACAGTGTGCCAAATATGAAGAGTAGGGAATTTGTTGCAATATGGCATCAAACCCAACTTTAGTCATTCACATGTAGCTGCAGCTTCTAGCTTCAATGGAGGGTTGTGGTTACTGCGGAAAGATTGTGCTAATATGGATGTCATATTGATTAATGATTGATTCCTCATTTCTGTTGGAGTATCTTGGTAAGCAAAGGAAAGGTATGTCACAATGGTTAGTTTCTTTTGTCCATTTTTAAAATAAGCTTCCTCCTAATTTATTTAACATTTTATGTGTGTCATAACTTTTCCCTTGCTATCCTATGAGATTTGAATGAGTCTTAGATTCTAATGCAACTATGCAAGGCGATGATGTGATGATATCTATAGGCCGAGAAAGAGAACAAGTATAGTCATGCAAACCAAGAGAGAGAGAGAGAGAGAGAGAGAGAGAGAAAATAATGCAGGAGTAGATTACAAGAAACTACCCTAGCAGTTTATAACCCCAAACAAGACAAATAGCATCAGGAAACAAGGGAATAAGACCATCAAATAAACCCCTAAGGGTACAATACCAATACAGGAGCAAAATCAGCTCAAAACCCAACCTGATAGGAGAGAGACATGCAATATGGCTGGACAGAGAGAGGTGCGGCCAGGTCTATAGGGCTCCAATTGAGCTGAACTCTTGGGCGTAAGTATTCCCTAAGAAGGGTACAAAAACCTAAAAGTTTGAAGGACTTCCGACGGTTGGTTGCTGAGATATTCACTTTCTTGAAAATCAAACTTAAGAGAGAGAATTTGTCAAAATTCTGCAGGGACAGCAGCTGGTAGCCTTAAATGGTTCTTCAAAGATGGATCAATTGATCCACTAATGATATGGAACAGCCCCTAGCAAGACCGAGCAGATCAAACTTCAGATGGAGGAGATATTGGAGATCGATTAGACTTCAAAACTAGAATTCCTTTGCTGGTCGATTCTGATTTAATAGGGTTTGCAAATCTGAAAACTCTCCCTTGGAAATCTCACAACAATAATTAAGAATAGAATATAGTAACAGAAATTAAGAAAAAAAAAAGATGGAGGGTTGAGAAGGATGAAAGATAATAAAGGAATGGGTATCTCACCCCTCAGGTTTTGGGTATCACACCCTCAAAAGTTTAGGCATCTCAATTCTCAATAACATCTTTTTAGATAAAGAGTAATCACTCAATTATTCATTTATTCAAGTTTGAGAAATAATGGTACATATGCCTCTCTATTTATAGAGAGGGAGTTTACAATCATACTAAGACTAGGAGCTAGTTTCCAAAGATGACTAGACACTCCTACTACAACTAGGAATTCAAAATAGGACTAGGACTAGACTTTATGACTCCAACATGGAGTAGGACTAACTAATTAATAATCCATATAGGACTTTACAACCAACCAATGGCCCAATAGGCCTTTATTGAATTAAATAACTAATTAAAATAATAAATTAAATCCCTTTTTCCTACCTTCTACCCATATTTTAGGCCCATTAAAGTAGCCCACTTCAAAGAAAACTCATGGGATCAAAGGCCCAACATATATATAACACAACCCAAGGCTTATTTGCAATAAAATAAGCCCAAGTGACTTATTTACATCAGAAAATGGGAGAGAACCAAGAGAGACTAAAGAGAGAGAAGAGGGAAATCGGCCGTGAGAGAGAGATAGAATGGGGATAGAGAGAAGGTAAGGTCTTACATGAATCATTCGATGGTAGGAGATGGTCTTCGTTGAACGGTTGGAGTGCTGGAATGTTGGGGAGACTGGAGATGCTTGCAATGGCAGTCAATGAAGACCATAGCAAATACAGTACAAGGCAAAAAAAAACAGGTATGACTACGTATGAGTATTAAAAGAGCCTAGACTTCAATAATTCTTTTATGAATTTGGCATAAGAAAATGCATAGGGCACATGTTTAATACATGCCTAATACATGTCATGCTTAGAAACACAACAGCAAAAAATACAAGCATACATTCCATATGGAACAAACATATATATCATTCAACAAACACAAAAATAGCATCTAGAATACTAATCTATCAAAAGCAAGTCTCCCAACTGAAATAAACATAATAAATTAGCTAAATATTTAATCCTAACATAAACCGACATAGTGCATGCCACACCACCCTAGTTTTAAAATCATCGTAAAGCACTACACAATAGGACACAATATAACAAGCACTACAAATATGAGTGTTGACAATTCCCAGTCCATATGCATTCATTGGAAAGAAACAAGCTACCAAACTGGATCACTTATACTGTAGGACATAAAAGTAAATTACTTAGAACCCAAGGACAGAAGTAAAAAATTTTTAAAAGAGCCATTAGCAGCCAGGTTGCAAATACAGAACAAAGCTCCAACGGCTTTCATCTACAATACTCAATCCTTATGAATCCAAATCAGCATAAGAGATGTTTGTTTGAGTAGTTTTATCAATCCAGGGCAAAACTGAAGCTAACAAGGACAATCTAAGGATCCACCAGCAAGTCCAAGCCCATCCATGAATTTCCAATACCTGCAGCTACAAGTTAATTTTCCAATACGAAGTGTCACCTCAGCTCCAAGCTAAAAAAAATGTTTAGTTTCTTACCTCTTTCCAATTGTGGGAAGAAAAGAATGAACTTCGTGAAGAGAAGCTTCTACTTAAGGCAGATGAAAAAAATGGGGCAACAGGTGAAACTTGAAAGCCCTGACCCTTTTTTTTTTTTTTTTTGGGGGGAGGGGGTGGGGGGTGGGGTTTGGGGGTAATGCATAGTTTGTTAAAATGAGAATGGCTGGAAAATGGCATTCAATACTGACATGTTTTAAATGACTTAGAACTTGAATGGGGGGGTCAAAAATTCAGTCAAATATTATGAAAACAGAGGGGGAAGGAAACCCGAAAACGGACAGTATGGGTTTTAAACGTTTAAATTTGAACAATATGGGACCGAAAAATGATATACAAACAAAAATTGGAAAATATTTACCAAAATAACTGCATCCAAATTTCAAAGCAACTATAACTATCAAAATAAATGCAGATAGTATCCATATTCCATTCCAAATTCACAACTTATAATATCATCCAATCATCCAAAGATCAATAAGCGATCCCAAAGCATTTTTTTGTTAACCATTCTGTCTAAGCTTTCAACTCTCAACTACCTACATATCACAATCAATCCATCCAGCCCAATATCATACTAAACTATCCATTTCAAACTTTTGATCGATAAGAGAAGAAACAAAAGACAACAGCAACTAAGATAGCTATTAGGAACAAGGAAATGAAGCTCATTTCAATGATTACAATAGATTGATACTTGGAAATGTTTGATAATAGAATTTCAGTGCACATTCAACTGCAAATAAATAGAATGAGGCTAAAGAACTGGTTTTGTTCTGGACAAATTTCAGGTCAAAGAAATTAAGACTTGGTATCCAACGGGAAGACCATCAGAAGCAGAATTCAAAGACGTAAGTTCTATTGGCTAGAATGCTTTTGGACAAAAAGAAAGTTAATGTTGACTAAACCCATAAGGAATTCGGGAATAGTCCCAATACCACCCTTGGTTAACAGAAAATCTCCTGTAAAAGCTTTCAATGAGTTGAGTTTCATAATTCCAAACCCTGTGAATCGATTCACAAATTACACCAAATTGCAATTAAAACTGCCAAATGGTATCATACAAAACCGAAGTTTAATCACAATTATTTTAGGCTTTCAGCAACATCCATCTGAGTAAACAAAAACAGGAAGCAGAAAGAGAGAGAGTTTACCACTTCCGGCTTTATCAAATCGTCGCCGGTCGAAGGTTGCCGCTGCTCTCTCTGCTTTCTGAAGATGGAAGACAGAATAGGAGGCGGAAGAGGACCCTTCAAAATAGCGATTTTAAAAGAGGCAATAGTGTTATTTTGAGTTTTTGTCGTTTCGATAAATGCAAAAGCAAGCCGTATGAGTTAACAAGGTTGTCAATCGGTCAGGCTCGGTTGGCCTAGCCGGACTTGAACAATTTTAAGCCTTGCACAGTGAAACTGTGAAAGTCTGTTTAGTTAAACAGGTTTAGTTTCGGTGGATATGGTGGAATTTATAATTGGGGCTACTGGTTTCATGTTACAATCGGGCTGTCATAAACGGGTCTTAACCAAATTTAACTCTAAAAGGACATTGATCAGGTTCTAAAAAGTCTTCCTTGATAAGAATAGGGAAATTAGGGAAAAGAGAAATTTTTTTTATTTATTAGGTTAGGACATTAGCGTTTTTCTTTTTCACATGGCCATTTTACTTGTGTAGGAGTGTACAATTTATAGACTTTTATCATTAGTTGGGTAGTTTAGGAACTTCCCATAGCTAAGGGGTTGGACTTGTTCAGGGTAAACAAGCCGGGCTTGATCGGGCGTCCATCGGTTCACACCTTTGCACCATGAACGCCCATCTAATAAACAAGTTGAGCTCTAGTCTAACACGTTTATTAAATATGTCGAGCCAGGCTGGGAATTGGCACCCCTAAGTATTTTGGTGTCTTTTTGGGGTGGTATAGGAGTTCGCGTTTTAAACGCCTAAAAATAACAAGATGTTGATTTATTTGTGTTTTAAATGCATTTTAACTAACAAAGGCCCCGACTATTTTACCTGCTGGTTTTGTGGCTCTGGATTCTCTCCATAGAGCCCATGGACCATAGAGTGATCTCACAGCTGGGAGGACCTGGGCACACGTCTCGAGGTCACCCCAACTGTGAGATCACTCTATGATCTATGGGCTCTATGGAGAAGCATCATATCCTTTGTGCCACCACCCCCTATTACATACAACTCCAAAGAAAATAATCAATGGTCATCATTGGTTGCATGACAGACGAATTCTTCTACATTTCATTCTTGGGATCTTGTGTCCAAATGAGGTTTAGAAATTTATATGGGATTGCAAGACTTCTCCGAAGTTACAAAGCTTTTTTATGGAGGGCGTGTGGTTTAGGTTTGGCTCGGCTTATGCTCTTTCATGAAGAAATATGTTTGATTTTGATATACCACCATGACACCGACCTAACATTGGTTGACAACATTGATATATACTATAAGAAAAGTGGTCAAGGGCGAAACTTAAGTGGAGGTTTTTGGTGGTGTTTCCTACAAATGCCATTAAATATAAACATTCAACAACCTATTGGCGGTGTTTATTTCATAGCCGTGGTATATAAGAATATTTGAGGCATTTGGTAATAAATTCCGCCGTATATGAGTATTTAGGGGCGTTTATTCCATAATGCCGTGGTACATAAGAATATCCGTGGCCTTTATTAATACATGCTATTGTATATAATGGCATTTATGGCGTTTATTAGGGACGCCGTTGTAGGAAGCAATATTTAGTGATATTTTTTGTAAATATATTTAGTGATATGCCTCTAAACATAATAACATTGGGGGGCATTTCCTACTAAATGCCACAGTATATAAAAATATTTTGAGGCTTTTCTTGATAAAAATGCCCTATAAATTACAATACAATGAATAAGGTGAAATCATGTTTGCGGTGTTTACTATTACATATAGTAATAGATTATATAATGTAGTATTTTTGTGTTAACAACATCGAATATCTATTCTTTCCCACGCAAAAATCGAGCCCTATTCTCTTCCCCCTCCTCCATTCTTATAACATTTGCACATTCTTATAGCCTCTCTCTCTCTCTCTCTCTCTCTCTCTCTCTCTCTCTCTCTCTCTCTCTCTCTCTCTCTCTCTCTCTCTCTCTCTCTCTTATTGGACCAAAAGCCTTAGCCTACCTAATTAAGTTATCATAGAGAAATCATGTCATGGTACAAACATATTATTTTTTTTGTTTTTTCAATAAAGAAGTGAAAGGTATTATTGATATTCCCTAATTAAAGTTGTGAAGATATCAAAAATTGGCAAATTTCCTTAAACCCTTGCTTCTCTCGCTTGTTGCCCAACCCCATACCATACATTGTCCTCAGTTGCAACCATGAACTATAGGAGACCAACATGCTTAAATCGACTTCTCTCTCTCTCTCTCTCTCTCTCTCTCTCTCTCTCTCACACACACACACACACACACACACACACACACACAAAAGTAGGAACAAACTCCCTCATCTAGAGAGATGCAGGTGTTAATTTAGTTGTGAACAAGTAAATCCCTTGTACTCAATTTCTTCTCCACTTTGATACCCCGAATTTGTGTCTTGTGATGCCCTAACTGCAAAAGCATAGATAAACCCCTTTCATTTTTTATTCTTAGGAGAGAGCGTGAATTCCGCTCCGCACCAACACAAGGGCCAACGGGAGCATCAAATGCAATGGTATTTCTACCTTTCATGGCGGGCGAGGTAGTCATTTTAACCTCCCATGTCTCTAGGCTACCTTGCAAGGTTCTTTTACCCTTTTTTTTAGAAAAAATTTCATGTACCACCCATAATTTAAAATGTAATTAGGTGTAACTCCCTCGTTTTGAAAAAAAAAAAATCTTGTACTTCCCCGACTTGCATAATAAAATCACAAATAAATCCATTTTTTTAGTTGAAAAATCATTAAGTGGTAACATAAGGGGTCAATATTTACTAAATGGCCAAAATACCCTTAAAGAAGTGTAAACTTACCATTCTACCCTTCATTGCAAATACCCTCAAATCAAGGTGAAATCAATTAGGGATTCTATACCTTCATTGCTAACCCTTCCTTCTCTGACGAAGGCTATTACTAGCTTCTCAACTAGAAAGTTTAATCGGATCTTTGGAGTACCATATCTTGCATTTCTTTGGAGTACAGAGGTTGAATGGGTGTGATTGCAGGCTGATGAGCGGTGTTGTTGGTAATTGCAATGACTTGTGTTGCATCGGTGATGCTTAAGCTAATGGCAGGATGATGCATAGGCTAGTACATGGTTGGTGTTACTAGTGACGGGCAATGACTAGTGTTGAGATAGAGGATCGCAACAGAAAGGCAGTGGCTATAGGGCAACAATCACCTGCTCAAATTCATACCATCATTGCATTTCTATATAATAACCACCACTGTCATTATATAGAGGGACATAACAGGGTTAAAAGAGTATGTTCAAATTTTAAGTTAACAACTAGGGCTGTAACAGGGTTGAGTGGGGCTGGGATTTTAAAATCCTAAGCCAACGAGTTCGGCCTAGGCCCATCCCAACCCTGACTCAAGGCTCAAAAAATCTAACCCTAACCCGCCCTCAAGGCAGGCTGGGCTGGGTTGCCCTGATTAGCCCTGATATGGGCTTGGGTTTGGTTCAACAAATTCAACGATGTGATTTGAGGCTACTTAACATCCCATAGATGATATTTTGCGATCGACATGCCGCTGCACTTCCAACTAATTCCTTCATCCTTTTATTTTATTTTCTTTATTATTTGTTTGTGATCTATTATGGGAGCTTTTCATAGCTCGGTATGGAATCCTAACGTTTTTCCTTCCCCATTTTCATTTTTTATTTGATATTTGTGCTGGTTTCACCAAGATTGACACTCGCCTGTAATTTGGCTCCGAATATCTCTTTCTAGGTCATCTTCTCTTATCTTGGTAGCACCCTTTTTTGCTTCTTACCATTTAAAGTGGCAGTCACTGCTCTGAAATCCTAGGGCCAATTCCCCCATTGCCATATCACCCTAAAATCAAGGGTTGTGACCATCCCTTGCCCCTACTCTTGATCGAAGGGTCTAAATAGAATCAATTTTCTTTGAGGATTATAAATAAGGCATGAGCTGGGCTAATTTGGGATTGGTTCAGTACATATTTTTGGGCTACGAGCCCATAGACTTTTGTGTTAACGAATCCATGTTGGGTTTATTTTTAATCAAGTGCTTTTAATCAAGAAGCAGGAGAAGAAGGCAAGGCTAGGTTGGGCCCAGGCCTCAACCCAGGCCCGACCCAACTCTAACCCAGGGTCAGTGTCTTTCAACCCTAACCCACACTGAGGTGAGAAATCTTAGCCCAAGCTCTTCGGATATGCTCATGACAGGCCAAGGCAGGTACGGGCCATCATGGCCAAAATTACACCCATACTAACAGCATTGTACATCATGGGTGTGATAGATATTTTTTCAAGGCGAGAGTAACACACCCCATTCCATACAAAACAGGACCAGTGATCGAGTTAACACCTGTTAACCCAAAACCTGCCAGGATCATCTGATAAAGTAACCACGGAACATCATACACACATACTAAGTAAAGCAAATCTTGTATTTTAGCGGAAGTCTTACATATACATACCTGTAAATATCTCAATACTCTTGATACCCAAATTATATTACATAATACATTTACATTTGAGCCCGTAGGCGTGACATATACACAAGAAATATAATTTAAACATCTCGAGCACAAAAGGGGTAGCATTTCCAAAATAATAAAAAAGAATCCCTGTATGGTATCAGTGTTGTTGTCCCGTAACACAACTTTGGCATGGGCACTCGACCTCGTGCCTAAGATCTTTAGGGATCCACCAGTCCTCGATTGGAAACTCCATGGTGGGTCCCGACTCTACTCTTCGGTCAAATAACCTACAAGATCAACTAAAAATGGTGTGCACGTGGGATGAGCTGATTAGCCTAGTAAGTGAAAAGAAAGACCACACAGTATACACAATACAAATGAACCTATAGGTGTGCAATTCATTTTATTATCTTAGTCTACCTAGACAACAATTCTAAGTCATAGGTCATGTGCTACTCGCAACCACAGTGCACGTATGCTCCGAGTTCGAGTCGCAAACCCCATCCCACGATACGCCCATAGGGTTACTGAATAAGGCCATCCATTGGTACCGAAAAAGTAAATTGCCAACCCACGGTGACATTAAAGTAAAATACTGGCCCACAACGACATTTAAGTAAGTTGCCGACCCACGGCGACATTAAATGTAAATTGCCGACCCACGGCGACATTGATACCATACAGGGATTCAATTATTATTGCATAGCAGCCATAAAGGTTTGTTGTCTGAAAGGCCCCTTGCAACTGTTGTAAAAGGGTCACCACATCACCAAGAGTGATGATATGTGGGGGGACCCGAGATTTCATTGACGGATGGGTTACCTTGAATATGCTCCAGATCATGATCCTCTTGTGGTGGTGAATGTGAGGATTGCCCCACGGGTCAAGGACAACAGAAAATGGGTGGTCGACCACAAGAGGTGCCATGGGCACGACCACCGGATCTGGTGCTTACCATGGTGTTCTATACCTGGATTATTCTAAAACATAAGCATTGATTGAGTGCCGCAACATTTGTATATATATTCACAATCAATGCATTTCATGTCACAGGCTACATTGATACACCACACCACATAATCAAATACGTCCACATTAAATATCAATGTACAATTGGGCTCGCAACAATGGTTAACTATGCGGCGAAACACCCCTATTGGCATCTATTTGGGGCCTAGATGGTGCAAATTACTAAAAATCTCCAACACAGGCCAATTTGGGCCTTGGTACTCAAGCCAACGGGCAAGACCGGTGAGCAAGACTGAGCAGGGGCTCGCAGGTCAGTGGCATGTCGGTCTTGTCCGAGACCGATTTAAAGGGGTTTTTAAAAGTCTTATTTCCCACTTTCTCTTCTTCTTCTTTCCAAACTCGACTAGGGCGATTTGGGGGTCCTATCCGATGCTTCAACTCACGATTCCCACTCTGCAAATCGGTGTTCCAACCCTTCTCCATCATCTCAAGTACTCAAGTAGGTTCCTTCTCTCCATTTTCTCTTTGAAATGATGTTTTTCGGTACTCTTTTGTTATAGAAACTTATAATCTCCTCATATACTTCCTTCCATGAAATATTTGTTTTCTTGACAATGTGATGATCCATTTATGCTTTCCACGATTTGTTGGCCTTGATTGACTGATATATATATATATATAGAAATCTCAAATTCTTGCCTTAATTTCTCTGTTTAGGTTTTTATCCTCATTTTTCCTTCTTTACTTCAAATTGATGGTTCAAATGCTATTTCCCACTCTCAATGCACACACACAATAGTAGGGTAATCATTTCCATTTGGGTGTGCATAAGTTTCCTCTCTTTTGACATACCATCGCCCTTTATGGTCAAATCCTTGGAAATTTGGGGGGTTTCTTCATTTCTTTGCTTTTCACTATGAATGCATATATCATAATGTTTATTCTCTTTCAATGGCTAGTAAAATAGTTTGAGTGATTTCATTGTGGGAATACATGAATTTTTCAATTAATTATTTAGGGATTTCCATCCCCTTTCTTTGATTCAATCGTAACCATCTATCATTATGGTTCTTATCACTTCCCTTCAATTTGCATTTGGGCATTAAATAGGTTCTCACACTTATTCACTTCCTCATTACATAATTTTCATTTCCTTCCAGGTTCATTTCTTTAATATCATCGCATTTTGATATTATCTATGCATTTAATGGTTCTCTCATTCATGTCATGGTTCACAAGGTTCATCTCACTCCCCCCTTTTTGAAATACAGCTAATCACATTCTTTTCATATTCTCTATTCATTTACTTACACATCTCCCTTGAAATTTTCAAGATGTCATCAAGGAAAGGAAAAGAGGCATCCTCCTCCTCCAAAAGGAGGAAAACCACAACATCCCAAGGGAGGAATGCGGCTTTGAGTTCTTCTACATCACAAGCCCGACCCACGAGGGAAGCCCCTATTGACCCAATTAACTTTGATGAGAGCCTCTTTCACAATACTGAGGCAGCTATTGCCTAGTCCATCTTCTCTAAAAGCTGGTTATGATGGAGAAGACAGTAGTGACTGAGGACTTTGTGGATTACCAGATGTTGGAGAAATTCACCTCTCTAGGTTGGGATCCCATGCTTCATCCCGATGGTCCCTGCTATAAAAATCTCATTCGATACTTTTATTGCAACTTGGATGTGTCCTACGTGAATGAGAAGTACTCTCTTATTGGTTTGATGAAGAGGGTAAATATTATTCTGACGGTGGACTTGTTGGCCACCATCTTAGGTATTTCCACCGAGGGTGCTCACTTCTACAATCCCTCGAGAATCAAAGTTGTGGGTCCAGGGTTGAGTATTGAGATGCAAGAGCACATCTATAGGACCATTTGTGGTAGGAAGTATTGTCCATTATCTGAGATAGCTTACAATGCAGATGCCTATGTATTCGTCCACTTGGCTCAGTTCAATCTGCTTCCCCGGGCAGGGCACAGGAATCAGGTAAGCTTTATAACAGCTTACATTGGATACTGTACCTCCGTGGCCCTGGAAGAGGGTGCTTCCCGCCTTTGCCTTCCCTATGTTATGATGAAGATGATGGAGTACCATACGGCTCATCCTAATGACTCCGGGTTCCCTTATGGAAGATCACTCACCAAGGTCTTCAAGTATTTCTAAGTGGATCTGACAGGTGAGGAAGGGGAATACATAGGGGACAAGTTCACTAAACAGAACTTGAAGAGGATGGGGTTGCCAGTGCCAATGGGGGCACCACAAGAGGCTGATGAGTATGGGCCAGTGGATATAGAGGCCAAGTATGACAGTGAGGAGGATGAGGATTATTTCCCTCATCCAAATGAGGAGCAAATAGATGAGGATGAGATCCAAGAGGAGGAGCCCTTAGAGTCTAGGGTAGCTGATCTACATTTCAGAGCTCTACCATCTGCAGGTGGGGCCTTTGATTTTCAGAAGTTGATGGACAACATTGGTGCCCTAAAGGAAGGGCAGGACATGATTTCTAAGCAGGTCGAGGAGAGTGTCGCCTGGGAGTTGGCAATATAGAGTAGATTGGGGAAAATGGAGGCTGATTCTCAGATCCTCACAGAGGACTTAGATAAAGTTTCCAAGGGCGTCACTGTTGATTTCTGCCATGTGCAAAGGGAGGTGTCCTAATAAATGATTGATTGGACTTTTTTGGTTACCAATTCCATTGCAAGTCACGGCCTAAGCGAGAAAGTTCATCCACCATGCCCAAATACGATCAATGAAGCGGCAAATCCTTCTCCACCTTCCTTCTTTACTATCCTTCATTCCTTCCTCTGTGTGTGATTATGGTGGTCTTTGATACTTGGTGCTTGTATATTTTGATACACTTTTATGGTTTGGAACTTTGATAGTATCTATGTGGTGGTTTATGACTTTTGGATTATTTTACTTGCTTAATTTATTCTGTTGTGGTTTGGCGGTGATAGTGTGTACGACCCCCCTTTTGTGGTTATCTTTATGTATGTTGTTTATTAGGTGGTATTTGAGATTTTAAAATGTAACCGCAAGCATACGGATCACTGTAGCTACAGGTCGAATACAGGGAGAGCAGCCACTTTATTTTTTGCTTCTTTTAATAATGCGAAAGTGAACCGATTAATGATTGTGATCTAATTCTAATTACTGTCCTAAATATATGTATCCAAAATAACGTCCTAACCATTCGTCATCTAAGAATTTAAACACGTAAGCCACACAATTAAAATTAAATAAATAAATAGCTGAAAATAAACACCCCACGCAATTAAAAAGCAATGAAGGAAAAAAAATACTGAAATAAAAATAAAGTAAAAGAAATGGGATAAAGCTAGAGAGAGACTCACAAGTAGGTTTCTCTACTTAGCCCGAGGGATGCATCATAATATGAGCTTCCCTATTTGACCAGAGAGTCACTCTTACAAGGGTTATTCTACTTGGCTTTAGGAAAAGGGAGACAATTAAAATAAAAACAATAAATTGATGGTTCTATGGCCAGGAGGGGCAAAGCCAACAAATACACTAGCTATGAACCTTGGGGGAAAGGGATAGTAATAATGTAATGACTGAAATTAGAATCCTAAATTAAGAAAGAAAGGGTAGTCAGAAGAGGGAATGAGAAGGGGGAGAGAAGACTACTGAGGGAGCCTATTTACTTGAACTTCAACCTTTGAACCAAAAAACTTGATCGATTTGAGATACTACCAATACTAAAAACCAGATCGGGAATAAACCAAATCTGAAATTTCTAGTACTAGAGAAAAAAATCTGAAGAAAAAAAATTGAACTTGAAAGACAAGCTTCATAGCTTATTCTTGTCACCTAGAACTAAGCCTAGAACTAGAACTTTAAAATTACAACTTCAATTGTTTAAACAATAAAAATAAAATACTGAATAAAAAACAAAAGTGCTTGTATTAATTGAATAAAAAGAATTTACAAAAGTGTTTATAGCATAAACTTAAAACTAGAGCTAGAGAAAGAGATAGAGCAACTAAAAAAAAAACCTAGAAGAATAATGAAATGCCTCCTCCCCTTGTGTTAATTCTATTATATAGAGAATGGGGGAGGGACGCTAAAGATTTTAGCTTCTAAAAAATATATATATTTTTTTTATCTTGTTGATGAAGGGGAGGAGAGAGGAGAGAAAACGTGTGGAGAGAGATCTCCCACAATTTTTCTTGCCTTTTTCTTCCTATTTTTTCTTCCTTTTTCTATTTTTCTCTCTCTTCTTGCACAAGAAACCCCCTTTGGTCGATTTTTCTTTGTTGGATTTGGACAATATTCTATTTTAATAGAAAATTCCATCCATGCACTTGTCTTCTCTTTTTTTTTTTTTTTATTCTTTCCTATTTTTTTCTTTATTTTCTCTCTCTTCTTCAAACTTGCGTACAACTATCTTAGCTAACCTCCTTTAAGTGATGAGTAGGAGAGAGAAAATCTTCTAAAAAAACCTTAATAAAATGGCAACAACTATCTTAGCTGACCTCCTTTAAGTGATGAGTAGGAGAGAGAAAATCATCTAAAAAAACCTCAATAAAATGGCAGCTAAGAGGTTTGAACTTGAGACCTCCTAATAAGCAAGGGATTTTGCACACCACAACTCAGCAACTACGCTAGGTAGTTGTTGTTACTAAAAATGAATCTTCAATCACTTAAGGATGTGATCCATCAATCCTTGTTGGTATTTAGAATGTTCTTTGTACCTCTGGGACAATTGCAAACGGGCTTGTTCTGCATCTCGGTTAAGTTATGATCCATTATTCTTTTTCTGACCTAAAAAGAATAATCACTTGTACGGGTGACCAAACGAATGTGTACTTTTAATTGAACACGTCCATTTTACTAAGAATTTCATCCTCTTCGCAACCATGAAAAGAAATAGGACCTCTTTACGTGTAAGATTGGAGATATAGTGCCCGATAGTCCTTAAGGCCTTAAAAATATAAAACCTGCAAAAAGAGAATAAAACCCAAGGTAGCTCCATTCTAAATATGTAAAATGTATGTTTTACTACACTAGATTTCACACATAAATGTGCTCATCAGAATTCCCCCACACTTAGACTTTGCAAGTCCTCGAGCAAAACAAAAAGAAAAAGAATAAAAACAAAAAAAAACCTAACTCACTTTCGTAGGAATCACGGTAGCACTTAGCATGTGCAACAAGCCTTTAAACCCCTAGGTCACCCCTAGTGGACGAGTTGTGTCTCGTGGGTGTTTGCAGTGAATATACACCCAAAATTTAGAATAAACAAATCCCAACCTTGGATAAAGGTAAGACCCATACTAATCATGAGCAAAGATAATTTCTTTTACAAGGGACCCCCACACTTGAACTTTTATTACCCTTTATCAATTCCAGGCACTAGCATATTTCTTAGTTTGGAACTCACCTCGTCTCTTTCAAAACATCCTTATCTTAAGGTAAAATCACTTGTGAAGAAGTAGGGAATCAATGACTAAGGCATTGGAGTGTTTTTGACCAAACATATTACCAAACATTAATGACATTCGCACATTTTTTTCTCCCTTTTTCGCTTAATAAACTCTATTCTACTCCACTATTTTTGGCCTGATGACATGGTGGAGCAAACACCAGACACCCAAGTTACTATGTAGCTTTGCTTTTTGCATATGCCTATAAAGATAGTGATGCTAGAGTTCCTTCAAAAGTTTCCTCCCAAGGAATTTCGATCAAGACACTATGCTTCCTGAGGCGCAATGACCTGCCTAGTTCCAAGGAAATCAACTCTTATTCTTCTTTATACCTCATTTCACATTTTATTTAAAATTATGCATATATCAACTCATGCTAAATTAAAAAGAAGGTCTCAACTCCAAATCAAAAGTACAAGGAACCCACAGACTTACATTTGATCTAACACCATAAAACAAGGTTCTCTTATTTTTCAAAAGAAAGTCCCATCTTAAGACACCGGCTTGTTTCTTTCTTCTCAATAGGGATTCTATACATTCAAAATGGGTACCTTAATCAAAACTTTTATTTTCATACATCAAGCAACCGAATGGTATGATCATTAGCCAAAAGCCAAAGTAGGACTTCATCCTTAGCAAGCTCAAAAAAAAAAAAAAAAAAACAAATAAAACAAAGTGGAAAAAGCAGAAACTGGTTTCCCTCCCTCACACTTAAGTTATGCAATGTCCTCAATGCATGGAAAGAATTAAAAGCGAAGACAATGCAAGGGGGTCACACTTGATTAAAAGTGAGTCATCAGTGTAAAGAGGTTCAAGGAGATCCATGACCTCTTCACTACCAGTAGTAGAAAACTCGAGGAGCGGTTTCAAACGCTGACCATTAACCTTTGAACTTACCCCTGTTCCTGGATTCAAAATCTTTACAATGCCATGGGGATATATACATTATGGAGAATAAATGGGCCATCCCATCGGGATCTAAACTTACCAGGGAAAAGATGCAATCGAGAGTTGTACAATAAGACCTTATCACCAATTGTAAAAGATTTACGCAGAATGTGCTTATCATGGAAAGCTTTGCTCTTTTCCTTATAAATCCTAGAACTTTCATAGGCATCATTCCTAAGTTCCTCCAACTCAGATAGTTGGAGCCTACGATGAATTCCCAGATCAGAGAAATCAAAGTTGAGCTTCTTGATGGCCCAAAAGGCCTTATGCTCCAACTTAACTGGTAAGTGACAAGTTTTCCCATACACCAAACTGTAGGGAGACTGGGCAAGGTCAGTCTTGAATGTAGTCTGATGGGTCCACAAGGCATCAATGAGCCTAAGGACCAATCCTTACGGTTGAAATTAACAATTTTCTCCAAGATTTGTTTGATCTGCCTATTATACACCTCTACTTGGCCACTAGTTTGGGGGTAATAAGGGGTAGATAACTTATGGGTGATCCCATACTTTTTCATTAAGGCCTCAAAAGGCCGATTACAAAAATGAGTACCCCTATCACTAATTATTGCACGTGATGCACCAAAGAGGGAAAAAAATATTCTCTTTAAGAAACTAGACCACCACTTTGTGATCATTAGATTTAAGGTATAACTTCTATTCATTTAGAAACATAATCAACGGCCAAAGTATGTACAAATTCCCAATGAAATTAAGGAATGGTCCCATGAAATCAATGCCCCATACATCAAAGATCTCAACTACCAAAATAAGGTTGAGGGGCATCATGTTCTTTTTATTGATACGACTAAAAGACTGGCAAGTGGGACAGGCCTTGCAAAAATCAAAAGCATCTCTAAAAAGAGTGGGCTAATAAAATCCGCATTGGAGAACCTTTGAGAAAATCTTCTTAGGTCTAAAGTTTCCACCACATGCATGATTATGAAAAAAAGAGAGCATGAAATGTTGCTTATGATCAAGAACACATCATCGGATAATCTGATCCGGACATATCTTAAACAAGTAAGGATCATCCCAGAAAAAGTGTTTAACTTGGGAATGAAACCTATACTTATCTTGGGTGGACCAGTGATCCGGAGTCACACCTGAAACTAAGAAGTTGACAATGTCAGCAAACCATGGTTCACTGGACATTGTAAATAATTGTTCATCTAGAAAGTTCTCGTTGACTGGAGAATCGACAGTTAAGGAATTGGGAAGTCAGAATAAATGGTCTGCAACTAGGTTTTCAACTCCTTTTTTTATCCCAAATTTCTATATCAAACTCTTGCAAAGGTAAAACCCACCTAATGAGATGGGATTTGGCATCCTTCTTCTGAACTAGCTATCTGAGAGCAGAATGATCAGTATACACCACCACATGTGAACCAACTAAGTAAGACCGAAACTTTTCTAATGCAAACATAACAACTAAAAATTCTTTCTCAGTGGTTGTATAATTGAGTTGTGTATCATCTAAGGTCTTACTAGCATAGTAAATGACAGTAGGCAACTTATTAATCCTTTGACCCAAAGCTGCTCCTATGAAAAAATCTGAAACATCACAAATCAGTTCAAAATGTTCAGTCCAAACAGGTGGTTGAACAATGGGTGCACTGGTCAACTCCTTTTTAAGTTGTTTGAAGGATTCTAGGCACTCTTTAGAAAACTCAGAAGTTTGATCTTTGGCAAGTAATAAAGTGAGAGGTCGGGCTAACTGACTAAAGTTCATAATAAACCTTCTGTAGAAGCCCGCATGCCCTAGAAAAGACCGGACGTCCTTAATAGATTGAAGAGGTGATAAATTATCAATTAAATCTACTTTGGCTTTATCTACTCTAATTCCCTCCTTGGATATTATATGGCCTAAAACAATACCAGACTTAACCATGAAATGACATTTCTCCCAATTCAAAACCAAATTCTTAGATATGCACCTTTTTAAAACTAGAGAAAGATGATGATTACATTCAAAGTAGGAATTCCCATGAATTGAAAAATCATCCATAAATACTTCTAAGAATTTTTTGACCATGTTAGAAAAAATACTCATCATACATTACTGGAACGTAGCAGGAGCATTGCAAAGCCCAAAGGGCATACGCCTGTAAGCAAATGTTCCATATGGATATTTAAAAGTAGTCTTATGTTGGTCCTCTAAAGCAATTGGGATCTGGTTATAGCCAGAATATTCATCAAGAAAATAATAGTATTCATGTCCAGCTAACCTCTCTAACATCTGGTCAATGAATGGCAATGAGAAGTGGTCCTTCCAGGTTGCCACATTAAGTTTCCTATAGTCTTTACACACTCTCCACCCTAATTGGACACGGGTTGGAATTAGGTCATTATTGGCATTAGGAACTACAGTCACACCAGACTTCTTAGGCACTACGTGAACTGAGCTTACCCATTGGCTATCAGAAATAGGATAAATTATTTCATGATCCAAGCACTTTAGGATCTCTTTCTTAATAGCTTCCATCATCACTGAGTTAGCTCTTCTTTGGGGTTCCATGGATGGTTTGAAATCCTCTATAAGATGTTGCACAATAGAAGGGCTTATACACTTGATATCAGCCGTGGTCTAACCTAGGGCTTCCTTATTATCTTTTAACACTTTAAGTAACTCCTCTTCCTAGCTAGAAGTCAAATTTGAAGAAATTATTACAGGAAGAGTCTGGTCAGGCCCTAGGAAATCATACATCAAATTAGATGGCAATTCTAAGATCTAGCTTAGGGGGCTCAACTATGGAAGGTTTGAGAATGGAATTGGAAAGGGGTCCTAAGGGCTCCACAGGTGTGTGAAGACTCAAAACTTCAGAAAAGAAATTTTCACTATCATCTTCCAACTCATCCATACACTCTTGGAATTTTGAATCAAAATCAATATCAAAGTTGGTAACTAAATCATTAGAAAATTCCAGAAAATCCTCAAGCATATTGATCTCTTCTTTCATATGTGGTTGTTTGCCTATCCTAAATATGTAAAACTCAACATTTTGGTTACCAAAAGATAATCTTAAGAAACCATTCTGACAATTGATTAATACATTGCTGGTAGCTAAGAATGGTCTTTCTAAAATTATTGGGATCTCATCCTTGGTTGAGAAAGGCTTGGTATCAAACACAATGAAATCAATAGGGAAAATAAATTCCCCCACCTTTAGTAAGACATCCTCAACCATCCCTTTAGGAATCTTAACAGACCTATCTGCCAACTGAAGAATAGTTCCAGTGGCTTTCAATTCTCCAAATCCTAGTTGCTTATACACATGGTAAGTGTTTGAGATTTTAAATATAACCGCAAGCGTACGGATCAGTGCATCTACGGGTCGAACACAGGGAGAGCAGCCACTTTATTTTTTTTACTTCTTTTAGTGATGCGAAAGTGAACCGATTAATGATTATGATCTAATTCTAATTACCGTCCTAAACATATGTATCTAAAATAACGTCCTAACCATTTGTCATCTAAGAATTTAAAGACGCAAGCCACACAATTAATTAAATAAATAAATAACTCAAAATAAACAAACCACGCAATTACAATTAAAAACAAAAAAGGAAAAAATGCTGAAATAAAAATAAAGTAAAAGAAAGGGGAAAAAGCTAGAGAGAGACTCACAAGTAGGTTTCTCTACTTAGCCCGAGGGATGCATCATAATATGAGCTTCCCTAGTTGACCAGAGAGTCACTCTTACAAGGGTTACTCTACTTGGCTTTAGGGAAAGGGAGACAATTAAAATTAAAACAATAAATTGATGGTTCTATAGCTAGGAGGGGCAAAGCCAACACATACACTGGCCATAAACCTTGGGGGAAAGAGATAGCAATAATGTAACGACTGAAATTAAAATCCTAATTTAAGAAAGAAAGGGTAGTCAGAAGAGGGAATGAGAGGGGGGGAGAGAAGACTACTGAAAGAGCCTACTTACTTGAACTTCAACCCTTGAACTGAAAATTTGATTGATTTGAGATACTACCAATACCAAAAACCAGATCTGGAATAAACCAAATCTGAAATTTCTAGTACTAGAGAAAACAAATCTAAAGAAAAAAAAAATGAAACTTGAAAGACATGCTTCATAGCTTGTTATTGTCACCTAGAACTAAGCCTCAAACTAGAACTTGAAAATTACAACTTCAACTGCTTAAACAATAAAAATAAAAAAACTGAATCAAAAACAAAAGTGCTTGCATTAATTGAATAAAAAGAACTTACAAAAGTGTTTAAAGCATAAACCTAGAACTAGAGCTAGAAAAAGAGAAAACTAGAGAAAGAGATAGAGCAACTAAAAAAAAACCTAGAAGAAGAATGAAGTATCTCCCCTCCTCTTATATGAGTTGTATTTATAGGAAATGGGGAGGTAGGGTAATAAATTTCTCTTTCCTAAAAGGGAGTAACCCACAATTGGTAGTGAGATCTTTTGAACTAAAAGTGCTAAGGTGGAGGAGAGAGAAGAGAGAAATAAACTTGGAGAAATTTTTTATAATTTTGTTTTTGCTTATTTTCTTTCCTTTTTTTTTTCTCCCTCCAAGGGATGATTTTCCTTCTTGCTTTGTGTGATTAGGACAATCTTTTGGTGATGATGTGGAAGAGAGAAGATTTGGACAAGATTTATTTCTCCATTTTTTTTTTTGTTTTCTTGCGCAGGAAACCCCTCTCATGATTTTCCTTGCTTCTAATTTGAAGTGGAAATTTCCTCCATGCCCTTAGTGCTTTAAGTGAGTGAAAAGTAAGAAATCTCCAACAAAATTCTTCAAAAAAAGACAATCATGAGATTCGAACTTGAGACCTCCTGGTGAGCAAGGGAATTTTGCTTACCATAACTCACCAACTACACTAGATAGTTGTTGTTGGAAAGATATGATGCCCGATAATGCTTAAAGTCTTTAAAACACAAAACCTCCAAAAAGAGAGTAAAACCTAAGGTAGATCTATTCTAAATATATAAAATACATGTTTTATTACCCTAGATTTCACACATAAATGTGCTCATCAGAATTTCCCCACACTTAAACTTTGTAAGTTCTCGAGCAAAACAAAAAGAAAATGAATAAAAACAAAAAACTTAACTCACTTTCGTTGGAATCACAGTTGCACTTAGCATGTGCAACAAGCCTTTAGACCCCTAGGTCACCCCTAGTGGACAAGTTGTGTCTCGTGGGTGTTTGCAATGAATATACTCCCAAAATTTAGAATAAATAAATCCCAACCTTGGCTAAAGGTAAGACTCATACCGATCCGGAGCAAAGATAATTTTTCTTGCAAGAGACTTCCACACTTGAACTTTTATTACCCTTTATCAATTTCAGGCACTAGCATATTTCTTAATTTGGAACTCACCTCATCTCTTCCAAAACATCTTTATTTTAAGGTAAAACTACTTGTGAAGAAATAGGGAACCAATGACTAAGGTGTTGGAGTGTTTTTGACCAAAACATATTGCCAAGCATTAATGACATTGCACATTTTTTCTTCTTTTTTTTTTTTTTTTTGCCTAATAAACTCTATTCTACTTCACTATTTTTGGCCTGAATAACATGGTGGAGCAAACACCAGACACCCAAGTTACTATGTAGCTTCGGTTTTTGCATATACTCACAAAGAAATTGATACTAGAGTTCTTTCAGAAGTTTCCTCCCTAGGAATTTCGATCAAGACACCACGCTTCCTTAGGCGCAATGACCTATCTAATTCTAAGGGAATCCACTCTTATTATTCTTTATACCACATTTCACATTTTATTTAAAATTGTGCATTTATCAACACATGCCAAATTAAAAAGAATGTCTCAGCTCTAAATCAAAAGTACAAGGAACCCATAGACTTACATATGGTCCAACACCATAAAACAGGGGTCGCTTATTTTTCAAAAGAAAGTCCCATCTCAAAACACATGCTTGTTTCTTTCTTCTCAACAGGGTTTTTATACATTCAAAATGGGTACCTTAGTCAAAACTTTTATTTTGCACATTAATGAAGCAACCGAATGGTATGATCATTAGCCAAAAGCCAAAGTAGGACTTCATCCTTTAGCAAGCTAAAAAAAAAAAAAACAAAAGGAAAAACAAATAAAACTAAGTGAAAAAAGCAGAAACTGGTTTCCCTCCCCCACACTTTAGTCATGCAATGCCCTCAATGCATGGAAAGAATTAAAAACGAAGATAATGTAAAGGGGTCATACCTGATTAAAAGTTAGTCATCAATGTAAAGAGGTTCATGGAGATCCATGACCTCTTCACTACCAGTAGTAGGAAACTCGAGGAACGATTTCAAACGCTGACCATTAACCTTCGAAATTACCCCTGTTCCTGGGTTTAAAATCTCTACAGCCCATGGGGATGTATATTATGGACAATAAACGAGCCATCCCATCGGGATCTAAGCTTACCAAGGAAAAGATGCAATCGAGAGTAGTACAATAAGACCTTATCACCAATTGTAAAAGATTTACGCAGAATGTGCTTATCATGGAAAGCTTTGGTCTTTTCCTTGTAAATCCTAGAACTTTCATAGGCTTCATTCCTAAATTCTTCCAACTCAGATAGTTGGAGCCTACGATGAATTTTCGCATCAGACAAATCAAAGTTGAGCTTCTTGATAGCCCAAAAGGCCTTATGCTCCAACTCAACTGGTAAGTGACAAACTTTTTCATACACCAGATGGTAGGGAGACTGACCAAGGTCGGTCTTGAATGCAGTCCGATGGGCCCACAAGGCATCAATGAGCTTAAGGGACCAATCCTTATGGTTGGGATTAATAGTTTTCTTCAAGATTTGTTTGATCTGCCTATTAGACACCTCCACTTGGCCACTAGTTTGGGGGTGATAAGGGGTAGATAACTTATAAGTGATCCCATACTTTTTCATTAGGGCCTCAAAAGGCCAATTACAAAAATGAGTACCCCTATCACTAATCATTGCACGTGGTGCACCAAAGCGGGAAAAAATGTTCTCTTTTGGAAACTGGACCACAACTTTGTGGTCATTAGTTTTACAAGATATGGCCTTATCCATTTAGAAACATAATCAACAACCAAAAGTATGTATAAATTCCCAAAGGATTCAGGGAATGGTCCCATAAAATCGATGCCCCATACATCAAAGATCTCAACTACCAAAATAGGGTTGAGGGACAACATATTCCTCTTATTGATACGGCCAAAAGATTGGCAGGCGGGACGAGCCTTGCAAAAATCAAAAGCATCTCTAAAAAGAGTGCGCCAATAAAATCCGCATTGGAGAACCTTTGCGACAGTTTTCTTAGGTCCAAAGTGTCCACCACATGCATAATCGTGACAAAAAAGAGAGAATAAAATGTTGCTCATGATCAGAAACACATCGTCGGATAATCTGATTCGAACATATCTTAAATAAATAAGGATCATACTAGAAAAAGTGCTTAACTTGGAAATGAAATCTATACTTATCTTGGGTGGACCAGTGATCCGGAGTTATACCTGAAACTAAGAAGTTGACAATGTCAGCAAACCATGGTTCACTGGACATTAGAAATAATTGTTCATCTGGAAAGTTCTCGTTGATTGGAGAATCGACAGTCAAGGAATTGGGAAGCCGGAATAAATGGTCTACAACTAGGTTTTCAACTCCTTTTTATCCCTAATTTCTAAATCAAACTCTTACAAAAGTATAATCCACCCAATGAGACGGGCTTTGGCATCCTTTTTCTGAACTAAGTATCTGAGAGCAGAATGATTAGTATACACCACCACATGTGAACTAACTAAGTAAGACTGAAACTTTTCTAATGCAAACACAACCGCTAAAAATTCTTTTTCAGTGGTTGTATAATTAAATTGTGCATCATTTAAGGTCCTACTAGCATAGTAAATGATAGTGGGCAGCTTATTAGTCCTTTGACCCAAAACCTCTTCTATGGCATAATCTGAACCATCACACATCAGTTCAAAAGGTTCAATTCAAACAGGTGATTGAACATTGGGTACATTGGTCAACTCCTTCTTAAGTTGTTTGAAGGATTCTAAGCACTCTTTAGAAAACTCAAAAGTTTGATCTTTGGCAAGTAATGAAGTGAGAGGTCGGGCTAACTGACTAAAGTTCTTAATAAATCTTCTGTAGAAGCCCGCATGCCCTCTAAAAGACCGGACGTCCTTAATAGATTGAGGAGGTGGTAAATTATCAATTAAATCTACTTTGGCTCTATCTACTCTAATTCCCTCCCTGGATATTACATGGCCTAAAATAATACTAGATTTAACCTTGAAATGACATTTCTCTCAATTCAAAACTAAATTCTTAGATGTGCACCTTTTCAAAACTAGAGAAAGATGATGAAGACATTTAGAATAAGAATTCCCATGAATTGAAAAGTCATCCATAAATACTTCTAAGAATTTTTTGACCATGTCAGAAAAGAATATCATTATGCAACATTGGAACATAACAGGGGCATTACAAAGCCCAAAGGGCATACGCCTGTAAGCAAATGTTCCATATGGGCATGTAAAAGTGGTCTTATGTTGGTCCTCTAAAACAATTGGGATCTGATTATAGCCAGAATATCCATCAAGAAAACAACAATATTCATGTCCAGCTAACCTCTCTAACATCTGGTCAATGAATGGCAATGGAAAGTGGTCCTTCCAAGTTACCACATTAAGTTTCATGTAGTCTATGCACTCTCTCCACCCTGATTGGACACGTAAATATATTCTTTCTTGTGGTTTGCATCCTCTCTTATGAATAGCATGTTAAATTGAAGAGTATTACATCTTAACATGAAGTGCAATCTTCAACTTGAATTTGTGGCTCAATAAAATATTGGCTACACAATATTATAAACATCCAATAGAAATTTTGAAGATTTGAAATGCAAAAAAGGATATATCAAAATTCAGAGATAAATAGAGGATCTACTAAGCTTATAGAAATTAATTTTCCAATCACAACACACCTCTAACAGCACTGATTTCAATAACTAAAATCAACAAGACAATTGTTTAGGAACAAAGAAACTCTTCCAAATACTCAAAACTCAGGCCCAAACATAATTCGAGACCCAGCCCCCAAACATATATTTAAGAGTTGTAGTCAATAAGAAATATAACTCAAGCGCTTTTAGTTTTCTCTCTCACTCACTCCTTCCCTGCTATAGTACCTCTGGAACTCTATCCAAGATTGATCACAACAGAAACATACCACCTCATAAGGCCTCAAGATAGTCGATTAGCCTCTTGCATATTTCCATATAATTGCCCCAAGCTTGCATTCTTACCCATATTTTTGTAGTTTTGTGTGTTGTTGCCACAAGATGATTGTGTAGCAACTGCAGATACAAAGATGTTGTTGCAAATGAATAAATAATTGTGAATAATATTATAGAAAGAAACAGTACTGTGTAAAATAAATAATCTGAAAGTTAATTGTCAAATATATATATATATATAATTTGAAAGTTCAACAACAAAATAGGATCTCTTTAGCTAACCTCATTTCATAGCGATGAAACTTTGTTGAGTTAAATTTAGTAGGAAAAGAATACATCAGGTGACTGTACTTCATCCAAACCTTTATATAAAAAAATCTGAGATCATCAAGTAACATTCAAGTTAATTACTAGATCAACCATGATTGGTGGGTAAGCTCTAGAATCCTCAGCAAACTAATAGGTCTCCACTATGGTTGAATTCCAAAGAGGTGGTTCTAGATGGCTTACTTGGTGCCTGAATGTAGCTGAACTCTTCGAATGCATTGGAGATTGTAGTATGACACCATTTGCTGGGAGGATTCCAATAAGAAGACACAATATGACTTACCATCCATATATCACCAAAATGAAAAAACAAAAAAGTGTAAGCAAAGAAACAGCCAACAAGAGAGATTTTTATACCATGAACCACAAAAGAAATAAATCATAATGGAAAGAAGGTGGCTTCATCAACTTGAGCTCTTTCTATTGAGCCAGTTGAACTGCTAATTGAGGTCAAAATAGTGAAGCATTGCAATCATTGTGGCTAGAATTAAAGCTTCGATTATGTAAAGAATGGGCACATTTAGAATGTCCCTCCAGCAACTTTGTGAAAGAGTACAGAGGGAAGAGGGAGAAAGGAAATATCTTTTAACAAGGTTTATGCAATATTGTAATATTGAGATGGGGAGCCTGTACCAATCTTTCTTCTTTGCATTAAATTAACTCATAAAAGGAGAAAGAAACTTACCTCCAACAACTGCTAACAATGATTTCTCAAGAAAGGTACCATGGAATCCCTATTGGGATGGCTACCAACTGGTATGTGGAAAATAACAATCCAGACCAAAACCATCCATGGAACACCATAGTCTGCTATGAAGCCTTGAAGCCAACCTGTGAAAGAACTTGATGAGCATATTTATGTGTCAAATCTTAGGTAGTAAAGCATGCATTTTTACAAATTTAGAATGGAGCTACCTTGGGTTTTTCTCTCATTTTGTAGGTTTTGTATTTAAAAGACCTTAGGGACTATCTGGTGCCATATCTCCAATTTACAAGTAAGGAGGTCCCGTTTATTTTCATAACAGAAAAGAGAATGAAATTATGAGTAAGATGGACGTGTTGCATTAAAAGTACACATTCGTTTTGGCACCCGTACGAGTGATTATTCTTTTTTTTGCCAAAAAAAGAATAATGGATAAGAACAGAACCGAGATGCAGACCCAGCCCTTCTGCAGTTGTCTAGTACAAGAGACAGTCTAGATTCCAACAAAGTAGGAGGGACCCACATTGGGCGCCACACTCTCTCTCCCCTTTGACGATTTTGAAGATCTCCTACATTTTGGGAGATTTGGTTGAAGATCTTCTATTTTCCACCTACTTAAAAGACAAGGGGCATGGACAAAATTTCAAATTCAAATAGAAGATTGCCAAAATCGATTAAAGCAAGGGAAGAAAATTGTCTAAGAGGGGGTTTTGCGCAAGATTGAAGAAGAGAGAGAAAATAAAGAGAAAAATAGGAAAAAAAGGAAAGAAAAATCGTGGGAACCTCCTCTTTTCTATTTTCTCTCTTCTCTCCCCTCCACCTCACAAAATCGTTCGAGTGATCCACCCTTAGGCGTTCTCCTCTTTTCTCCCCTATTTTCTCTCCTACCCTCCACCTCATCACAATCGATTGTCCAAAATCCCACTTTTTAGGAAACTAAAATTCCCCTCTTTCCTTTATAAAAGAATCGACCAAAGGGGGAGAGGGCATACTTCCTTCTCTAGGTTTTCTCTAGTTCTCCTCTTCTCCTAGTTTGTTATGCTCTCTTTTTAGTTCTACTTTTAGTACTTTATTTTTTTCTTTAAACACTTTTGTAATTGGTTTCATTAAATCAATGCAAAGTCTTTTTATGTTTATTTGTTTATGCTATTCAAGTTATTCAAGTTGTAATAATTTTAATTCTCTAGTTCAAAGCTTAGATCTAGGTGACAAGAACCAAGCTTTGGAGGATCTCTATTCAAGTTCAAGTTTAGCTTTAAGATTTATTTTCTCCAGGCCTATCAATTTTAGATTTGGTTTATTCCAGATTTGATATTTAGGGCTGGTAGTATATCAAATCAATCAAGTTTTTAATTTAAGAATTGATGTTCAAGTAGGTAGGCTTCTACATTAGTCTTCTCATCCCCCTTCTCATTCCCTCTTCTTATTATTCATTCATTTTTAATTTAGGATTTTAATTTTTAGTTTTACTTTGACGCTTTCCTTTTCCCCCAAGGTCCTTGGCTAAAATATGTGTTGCCTTTGCCCCCTCTCTAACTATGGAACCATTCTTTTACTTTGATTATTTATATTGCAACCCTTTCCCTAAAGCCAAGTAGAAAAGCCCTTGTACGAATACTCTCTGGTCAAGTAGGGAAGCTCGTATTATTTATGGTGCATCCCTTGGGCTAAGTAAAGATACCTACTTGTGTGCCTCTCTCTAGCCTTATTTCCCTTTTATTTTATTTATTTTATTTCAGCACTTTTCTTTTACTTTTTCTTTATTGCTTTGCTTTAATTATTTAAATTCTTAGATGATGAATGGTTAGAGTTAGATACGAATGGTTAGGTTTTTAATTCCAATTTCCCTAGTTGTGTTGGTTAAGATGTTATTTTAGATGCATGTGTTTTGGGGCGGTAGTTAGAAATAGATCACAATCATCAATTCGTATACTTTCGCGCCACTAAAAGAAGCTAAAAATAAAGTGGCTGTCTCCTTGTGTTTGACCCATAGATATGAAGATCCGTACTCTTGCGGTTACTTTTAAATCTCAAACAAGTTTTTGGCGCCGTTGCCGGGGAGACAGTTCCATGTTATTTTTCGCTTTCTTTTGATAAATCCGAGTACTTTATTTTCTTTTTTATTCATCATTTATTGAATTTCTGAGAAGAAAAACTTGCAATAATAGTTGTATTGGTGGAGGTCGCTAAGCCTCACAGTATGGTAAAGACAGGTTTCGTCCTATAGCAATACCTTAGGAATTGAGCAACCCCAGATCCCTGCCGGTAAGCTCACAAAAATCTAGAAAAAAATCAAATTTTCTATTCTTTTGTAAGTGTGGTAGTCTTATTATAGCTATAGGTAGTGTTTTGTCGCATGAGTGCTGGGTGGGTACATAATACTGTGAATCGGTTAGAAGAAAGAAATCCAACAAGTAGGGACCCTATACGTATACTCTCATCAATACGTTTCATTATAGGAGACCTAGACCAACAACTAAACCGTCCACCACAACCCCCTCCTACTACTTTGAAAGATAGGTTCTACCCTACTAGAGCAACCAACCTTTCTCTATAGTTCTACCACAAGCCCAAGGCAATAATTTTGAGCTCAAATCTCAATTCATCACTATGTTGCCCCATTTCCATGGGCTGAGCTGTGATGATGCATACCTATTCCCCAAGAAATTTGAAGAGGTATGTGTTCTAATTGAAATCCAATAGCTTTCTGATGATGCTGTTAAGCTTAGGTTCATCACTTTTGTATTGAAAGACAAAGCTAATAAGTGGTCCCAACTCATAAGACCAATAAGCTTAGAAGTGATATCCTTTAATTTAGGCAAAAGCCTAGTGAGTCATTTTCTAAATTTATAGAGAGATTCAAGGATCTACTCCAAAAATGCCCTCACCATGGCCTAGACTTATGACATTTATTCCAAATAATTTATGAGGGTATTGATTACCCTACTAAACAAATGATAGAGTCTATATACCCTGGGGGATTCACATCTTTTACAGATAAAGGAAAGGCATGGAAATTCTTACTTGATTTAGCTGACAAAACCCGTGAGTGGAAATTAACCCAAGAGAGTGAAAGAATCATAGGAGAGAAAGGATATTTTGTGGATGGATTAATAGCCAAGGAAGCCCACTTAGATAGTCTTATTAAAAGAATTGAGGCCATTGTTCCTAAATAGCCATCATTAGTCAGTTTTCTTAAGATGTGTGCTTAGTGTCAGTCCCCTGGATATGTCATAGAAGAATGACCCAACACCTCTAAGGGCACTTCCAATGAAAGCGTTAATGGCTTATATCTAAATAATCCATATAGTAACACTTACAATCCAGGGTGGAGAAATCATCTAAATTTCTCCTGGAACCAAGGCAACCAAGCAGGGTATTCCAATTTCCATAATCAAGGTCAACCTGGAACCCAAAGGCCTCCTTTTGCTTAACAGCTTTTTATCCCAAATACTTTTCCTAGGCCAAATGTAGGACCTCAGGCTAGTTTCCCTAGGTCTCCTCTCCTATCATCTTATCAACAACCCTCTGGGTTTATCGACACTGGAGAGGCAAGTAGAATAAGTGACTTAGAAAAGAATATGACCCTTCTCATGACAAGCCATCAAAATATTATGAGAGAACTCACCCAAGTTGTCTCAATTTTATGTGAGAGGGAGAAAGGAACATTGCCCAGTCAACCAGAGCCTAACCCTAGGCATCAGCCTATTAGTTCATACGCACCAATTACTGCATCACTAAATGTAGTATAATGTCAGACCCAACAAGGGCCCTCTAACCAATGTCATGTTGTTTATACCCTTAGAAGTGGCCGAGAGTACCAACAGAGTGTTCCTAAATCTTCCCCATCTATTGAGGACACAAGTGTGTCTCTTGTTCTAGGTTCGTCTGATGAACCTAAAGCAACTAAAGATGATTTGGTTGAGGAAATAAAAAATGATTCTTCTGAAAAAGGGAAAAACCCTAACAGTTCTTATGTTCTCCCTGTCCCATTTCCTAATCGCTTAGTAAACAAAAAGAAGACTGCTTCCATGGACAAGATTTTAGAAGTCTTAAAAAAGGTAGCAGTGAACATCCCTCTTTTGGATGTCATATCCTAAATCTCCGACTATACAAAGGTCTTGAAAGATTTGTGTACTCACAAACGCATCACTTGTGTGCCTAAAAAGGCATTTTTAGCAGATAACATTAGTTTTATAATTACTCAGCCTATAATTGCCAAGTATAAGGATCCAAGGAGCCCTACCTTAGCTTGTGTCATAGGCAACACCTACATTGAGCATACTTACTTGGCCTTGGCGCAAGTGTGAATCTTTTGCCTTACCATGTATATAAGCAACTAGGATTAGGAGAATTGAAAGCCACTAGAACTACTCTTCAGTTGACAGATAGGTCTGTTAAGATTCCAAAAGAGATGGTTGAGGATGTCTTAATTAAGGTGGGGGAATTTATTTTCCCTGTTGATTTCATTGTTTTAGACACCCAACCAGTTGCCAACATTCGGGACCAGATCCCAATCATTTTTGGTAGACCATTCCTTGCCCCTAGTAATGCCATAATCAATTACAGGAACAGTATCATGAAACTTTCTTTTGGCAATACTTCTGTGGATTTTGATGTCTTTAGGTTGCGTAAGCAACCAAATCCCCATGAGGAGGAAGTTCATATGCTCCAAGAAATTCCAGATTCCATTAAGACTTATTTTGAAATTGATTTTGATTATGAATCTCAAGAGAGTAAGTGTTTGAGATTTTAAAATGTAACTGCAAGCGTACGGATCAGTGTAGCTACGGGTCAACACAGGGAGAGCAACCACTTTATTTTTTTTTTCTTCTAATAATGCGAAAGTGAGCTGATTAATGGTTGTGATCTAATTCTAATTACCGTCCTAAACATATGTATCTAAAATAACGTCCTAACCATTCGTTATCTAATAATTTAAAGACTCAAGCCACACAATTAAAATTAAATAAATAAATAACTGAAAATAAACAACCCACGCAATAAAAAAATAAAGGAAAAAAATTTTGAAATTAAAATAAAATAAAAGAAAGGGGATAAAGCTAGAGAGAGACTCACAAGTAGGTTTCTCTACTTAACCCGAGGGATGCATCATAATATGAGCTTTCCTACTTGACCAAAGAGTTACTCTTACAAGGGTTACTCTACTTGGCTTTAGGGAAAGGGAGACAATTAAAATAAAAGCAATAAATTGATGGTTCTATGGCTAGGAGGGGCGAAGCCAACACATACATAGCCATGAACCTTAGGGGAAAGGGATAGCAATAATGTAACGACTGAAATTAAAATCCTAAATTAAGAAAGAAAGGGTAGTCAGAAGAGGGAATGAGAGGGGGGAGAGAAAGCTACTGCAGGAGCCTACTTACTTGAACTTCAACCCTTGAACTGAAAACTTGATCGATTTGAGATACTACCAATACTAAAAACCAAATCTGGAATAAACCAAATCTGAAATTTCTAGTACTAGAGAAAACAAATCTGCAGAAAAAATAAATTGAATTTGAAAGACATGCTTCATAGTTTGTTCTTGTCACCTAGAACTAAGCCTAGAACTAGAACTTGAAAATTACAACTTGAATTGCTCAAACAATAAAAATAAAAGACCGAATCAAAAATAAAAGTGCTTGCATTAATTGAATAAAAAGAACTTACAAAAGTTTTTAAAGCATAAACCTAAAACTAGAGCTAGAGAAAGAGATAGAGTAACTAAAAAAAACCCTATAAAAAGAATGAATTGTCCCCCCTCCTCTTATATGAGTTGTATTTATAGGAAATGGGGAGATAGAATAACAAATTTCTCTTTCCTAAAAGGGAGAAACCCACAACTGGTAGTGAGATCTTTTGAGACCAAAAGTGTTAAGGTGGAGGAGAGAGAAGAGAGAAATAAACTTGGAGAAATTTCTTATAATTTTTTTTGCTTTTTTTTTTTTGTCTCTTCTTTTTCTCCCTCCAAATGATTATTTTCCTTCTTGCTTTGTGTGATTTGGACAATCTTTCGGTGATGATGTGGAGGAGAGAGAAGATTTGGACAAGATTTATTTTTTTTTTCTCTTCTTGCGCAGGAAACCTCTCCCACGATTTTCCTTGCTTCTAATTTGATGTGAAAATTCCCTTCATGCCCTTAGTGTTTTAAGTGAGTGAAAAGTAGGAAATTTTTAAAAGAATTCTCCAAAAAAAGACAACCATGAGATTCGAACTTGAGACCTCCTTGTGAGCAAGAGAATTTTGCACACCATAGCTCACCAACTACACTAAGTAGTTGTTGTTGGAGTGATATGATGCCTAATAATTCTTAAAATCTTTAAAATACAAAACCTGCAAAAAGAGAGTAAAACCTAATGTAGCTCCATTCTAAATATATAAAATGCATGTTTCATTATCCTAGATTTCACATATAAATGTGCTCATCAGAATTCCCCCACACTTAGACTTTGCTAGTGCTTGAGCAAAACAGAAAGAAAAAGAATAAAAACAATAAATCAAACTCACTTTCATTGGAATCACGGTTGCACTTAGCATGTGCAACAAGCCTTTAAACCCCTAGGTCACCCCTAGTGGACGAGTTGTGTCTTGTGGGTGTTTGCAGTGAATATACACCCAAAATTCAAAATAAATAAATCCCAACCTTGGCTAAAGGTAAGGCTCATACCGATCTAGAGCAAAGATAATTTTTCTTACAAGGGACCCCCACACTTGAACTTTTATTACCCTTTATCAATTTCAGGCCCTAGCATATTTCTTAATTTGGAACTTAACTCGTCTCTTCCAAAATATCCTTATCTTAAGGTAAAACCACTTATGAAGAAATAGGGAACTAATGACTAACGTGTTGGAGTGTTTTTGACCAAAACATATTGCCAAGCATTAATGACATTTGCACATTTTTTCTTCTTCTTTTTTTTTTGCTTAATAAACTCATTTCTCCTCCCACTACTTTTGACCTGAATGACATGGTGGAGCAAACATCAAACACCCAAGTTACTATGTAGCTTCGCTTTTTACATATGCCCATATAGACAGTGATGCTAGAGTTCTTTTAGAAGTTTTCTCCCTTGGAATTTCGATCAAGACACCACGTTTCCTGAGGCGCAATGACCTATCTAGTTCCAAGGAAATCAACTCTTATTCTTCTTTATACCTCATTTCACATTTTATTTAAAATTATGCATATATCAACTCATGCTAAATTAAAAAGAAGGTCTCAACTCCAAATCAAAAGTACAAGAACCCACAGACATACATCTGGTCCTACACCATAAAACAAGGTTCTCGTATTTTTCAAAAGCAAGTCACATCTTAAGACACCGGCTTGTTTCTTTCTTCTCAATAGGGTTTTTATACGTTCAAAATGGGTACCTTAATCAAAACTTTTATTTTCAAATATCAAGCAACCGAATGGTATGATCATTAGCCAAAAGCCAAAGTATGACTTTACCCATAGCAAGCTCAAAAAAACAAAAAGAAAAACAAATAAAACAAAGTGGAAAAAGCAGAAATTGGTTTCCCTCCCCCACACTTAAGTCATGCAATGTGCTCAATGCATGGAAAGAATTAAAAGCGAAGACAATGCAAGGGGGTCATATCTGATTAAAAGTTAGTCATCAATATAAAGAGGTTCATGGAGCTCCATGGCCTCTTCACTACCAGTAGTAGAAAACTCGAGGAACGGTTTCAAACGCTGACCATTAACCTTTGAAATTACCCTTGTTCCTGGATTTAAAATCTCCACAGCCCCATGGGGATGTACATTATGGATAATAAATGGGCCATCCCATCGAGATCTAAGCTTACTAAGGAAAAGATGCAATCGAGAGTTGTACAATAAGACCTTATCACCAATTGTAAAAGATTTATGCAAAATGTGCTTATCATGGAAAGTTTTGGTCTTTTCCTTTTAAATCCTAGAACTTTCATAGGCTTCATTCCTAAGTTCCTCCAACTCAGATAATTGGAGCCTATGATGAATTCTCGCATCAGACAAATCAAAGTTGAGCTTCTTGATGGCCCAAAAGGCTTTATGCTCCAACTCAACTGGTAAGTGACAAACTTTTTCATACACCAAACTGTAGGGAGACTGACCAAGGTTGGTCTTGCATGCAGTCCGATAGACCCACAAGGAATCAATGAGCCTAAGGGATCAATCCTTACGGTTGGGATTAATAGTTTTCTCCAAGATTTGTTTGATCTACCTATTAGACACCTCCACTTGGTCACTAGTTTGGGGGTGATAAGCGGTAGATAACTTATGGGTGATCCCATACTTTTTCATTTTGGCCTCAAAAGACTGATTACAAAAATGAGTATCGTTATCACTAACTATTGCTCGTGGTGCACCAAAGACGGAACAATGTTCTCTTTTAGAAACTGGACCACCACTTTGTGGTCATTAGTTTTACAAGGTATGGTCTCTATCCATTTAGAAACATAATCAACAGCAAAAAATATGAACAAATTCCAAAAGGAATTAGGGAATGGTCCCATAAAATCGATGCCCCATACATCAAAGATCTCAACTACCAAAATAGGGTTGAGGGGCATCATGTTCCTCTGATTGATACGGCCAAAAGGCTGGCAGGCGGGACAAGCCTTGCAAAAATCAAAAGCATCTCTAAAATCCGCATTCTTTGTGGCAGTTTTCTTAGGTCCAAAGTGTCCACCACATGCATGATCATGACAAAAATAGTGAATAGAATGTTGCTCATGATTAGGAACACATCGTCGGATAATCTGATCCAGACATATCTTAAACAAATAAGGATCATCCTAGAAAAAATGCTTAACTTGGGAATGAAATCTATACTTATCTTAGGTGGACCAGTGATCTGGAGTTACACCTGAAACTAAAAAGTTGACAATGTCAGCAAACCATGGTTCACTGGACATTACAAATAGTTGTTCATCTGGAAAGTTCTCGTTGACTGGAGAATCGACAGTCAAGGAATTGGGAAGCCGGAATAAATGGTCTGCAACTAGGTTTTCAACTCCTTTTTCATCCCTAATTTCTAAATCAAACTCTTGCAAAAGTAAAACCCACCTAATGAGACGGGCTTTGGCATCCTTCTTCTGACTAAGTATCTGAGAGCAGAATGATCAGTATACACCACCACATGTGAACCAACTAAGTAAGACCGAAACTTTTCTAATGCAAACACAACCACTAAAAATTCTTTTTCAGTGGTTGTATAATTGAGTTGTGCATCATTTAAGTTCCTATTAGCATAGTAAATGATAGTTGCAACTTATTAATCCTTTGACCCAAATCTCTCCTATAGAAAAATCCAAAGCATCACACATCAGTTCAAAAGGTTCAGTCCAAATAGGTGGTTGAACAATGGGTGCATTGATCAACTCCTTTTTAAGTTGTTTGAAGGATTCTAGGCACTCTTTAAAAAACTCAAAAGTTTGATCTTTGGCAAGTAATGAAGTGAGAGGCCAAGCTAACTGACTAAAGTTCTGAATAAACCTTTTGTAGAAGCCCGCATGCCTTAGAAAAGACCAGACGTCCTTAATAGATTGAGGAGGTGGTAAATTATCAATTAAATCCACTTTTGCTCTATCTACCTTAATTCCCTTCTTAGATATTACATGACCTAAAACAATACCAGATTTAATCATGAAATGACATTTCTCCCGATTCAAAACCAAATTCTTAGATATGCTCCTTTTCAAAACTAGAGAAAGATGATGAAGACATTCAGAATAGGAATTCCTATGAATTAAAAAGTCATCCATAAATACTTCTAAGAATTTTTTGACTATGTTAGAAAAGATGCTTATCATGCATTGTTGGAACATAGCAGGGGCATTGCAAAGCCCAAAGGGCATACGCCTATAAGCAAATGTTCCATATGGGCATGTAAAAGTGGTCTTATGTTGGTCCTCTAAAAAAATTGGGATCTGGTTATAGCCAGAATATCTATCAAGAAAATAATAGTATTCATGTCCAGCTAACCTCTCTAACATCTGTTCAATGAATGGCAATGAGAAGTGGTCCTTCCAGGTTGTCGCATTAAGTTTTCTGTTGTCTATGCACACTCTTCACCCTGATTGGACACGGGTTGGAATTAGTTCATTATTGGCGTTAGGAACTATAGTCACACCAGACTTCTTAGGCACTACGTGAACTAGGCTTACCCATTGGCTGTCAAATAGGATAAAGTATTTCATGATCCAAGCACTTTAAGATCTCTTTCTTAATGGCTTCCATCATCACTGGGTTAACTCTTCTTTGGGGTTCCATGGATGGTTTGGAATCTTCCATAAGATGTATATGATATTGCACAATAGAAGGGCTTATACCCTTGATATCAGCCATGGTCCAACCTGGGGCTTTCTTATCATCTTTTAACACTTTAAGTAACTCCTCTACTTGGCTAAAAGCCAAATTTGAAGAAATTATTACATGAAGAGTCTGGTCAGTTCCTAGGAAATCATACATCAAATTAGATGGCAATTCTAAAATCTAGCTTAGAGGGCTCAACTATGGAAGGTTTGAGAATGGAATTGGAAAGGGGTCCTAAGGGCTCCACAGGTGTGTGAAGACTCAAGACTTCAGAAAAGAAATTTTCACTATCATCATCCAACTCATCCATACACTCTTGGAATTTTGAGTCAAAATCAATATCAAAGTTGGTAACTAAATCATCAGAAAATTCCAGAAAATCCTCAAGCATATTGATCTCTTCTTTCATATGTGGTTGCTTGCCTATCCTAAACATATAAAACTCAACAGTTTGGTTACCAAAAGATAATCTTAGGAAACCATTCCGACAGTTGATTAATGCATTACTGATAGCCAAGAATGGTCTTCCTGGAATTATTGGGATCTCATCATTGGTTGAGAAGGGCTTGGTATCTAACACAATGAAATCAATAGGAAAAATAATTCCCCCACCTTTAGTAAGACGTCCTCAACCATCTCTTTAGGAATCTTAACAGACTTATCTGCCAACTAAAGAGTAGTTCCAATGGCTTTCAATTCTCCCAATCCAAAAGAAAGCAAAAAAAAAACATGGAACTGTCTCCCCGACAACGGTGCCAAAAACTTGTTTGAGATTTTAAAATGCAACCACAAACGTACGGATCAGTGTAGCTACGGGTCGAACACAGGGAGAGCAACCACTTTATTTATTTTTTTAATAATGCGAAAGTGAACTGATTAATGGTTGTGATCTAATTGTAATTACCATCTTAAACATATCTATCTAAAATAACGTCCTAACCATTCGTCATCTAATAATTTAAAGACGCAAGCCACACAATTAAAATTAAATAAAAAAATAACTAAAAATAAACAACCCACGTAATAAAAAAAATAAAGAAAAAAATGTTGAAATAAAAATAAAGTAAAAGAAAGGGGATAAAGCTAGAGAGAGCCTCACAAGTAGGTTTCTCTACTTAGCCCGAGGGATGCATCATAATATGAGCTTCCCTACTTGATCAGAGAGTCACTCTTATAAGGGTTACTCTACTTGGCTTTAGGGAAAGGGAGACAATTAAAATAAAAGTAATAAATTGATGGTTCTATGGCTAGGAGGGGCAAAGTCAACACATACACTAGCCATGAACCTTAGGGGAAAGGGATAGTAATAATGTAACGACTGAAATTAAAATCCTAAATTAAGAAAGAAAGGGTAGTCAGAAGAGGGAATGAGAGGGGGGAGAGAAGGCTACTGAAGGAGCCTATTTACTTGAACTTCAACCCTTGAACTGAAAACTTGATCGATTTGAGATACTACCAGTACTAAAAACCAAATCTAGAATAAACCAAATCTAAAATTTCTAGTACTAGAGAAAACATTCTTCATAGTTTGTTCTTGTTTCCTATAACTAAGCCTAGAACTAGAACTTGAAAACTACAACTTGAATTTCTTAAACAATAAAAATAAAAGACCGAATCAAAAATAAAAGTGCTTGCATTAATTGAATAAAAAGAACTTACAAAAGTGTCTAAAGTATAAACCTAAAACTAGAGCTAGAGAAAGAGATAGAGCAACTAAAAAAAAACCCTAGAAGAAAAATGAATTCTCCCCCCTCCTCTTACATGAGTTGTATTTATAGGGAATGGGGAGGTAGGGTAACAAATTTCTCTTTCCTAAAAGGGAGAAACCCACAATTGGTAGTGAGATCTTTTGAGACCAAAAGTGCTAAGGTGGAGGAGAGAGAAGAGAGAAATAAACTTGGAGAAATTTCCTATAATTTTTTTTTACTTATTTTCTTTCCTTTTTTTTTTAATTTATTTGTCTCTTCTTTTTCTCCCTCCAAAGGACGATTTTTCTTTTTGCTTTGTGTGATTTGGACAATCTTTTGGTGATGATATGGAGGAGAGAAGATTTGGACAAGATTTATTTCTCCCTTTTTTTTTCTTTCCTTTTTTTTTCTCTTCTTGGGTAGGAAACCCCTCCCACGATTTTCCTTGCTTCTAATTTGATGTGAAAATCCCCTCCATGCCCTTAGTGCTTTAAGTGAGTGAAAATTTAAAAATCTTCAACAAAATTCTCTAAAAAAAGACAACCATGAATTCGAACTTGAGACCTCCTGGTGAGCAAGGAAATTTTACACACCATAGCTCACCAACTACACTAGATAGTTGTTGTTGGAGAGATATGATGCCCGATAATGCTTAAAGTCTTTAAAATACAAAACCTGCAAAAAGAGAGTAAAACCCAAGGTAGCTTCATTCTAAATATATAAAATGCATGTTTTATTACCCTGGATTTCACACATAAATGTGCTCATCAGTATGGAACAATTGGGTGAATTTGATGAGGGAATTATATTTGAGGTTTGGAGTCTCCATCCACCTGTAGGCGCATTAGACCCTTATCTACCTTAATGCCTAAGCCTTCCATTGTTGAACCCCTTAAGCTTGAGTTGAAGGAGTTGCCCTCCAATCTTAAATATGCATTCTTAGGTAAGGATCACACTCTTCCAATCATCATTGCTTCTAATTTGAGTTCAAGTAAGGAGGAGGAGTTGATCGAGTATCTGAAGGAAAATAAGGAAGCCATAGGATGGACCATGGCTGACATCAAAGGAATTAGCCCTTTTATTGTTCAACATCATATTCACCTCATTGAGGGGTCCAAACCTTCAACGAAACCCGAAGAAAGAGCTAACACAGTGATGAAGGAAGCCATTCAAAAAGAAATACTTAAATGGATGGATAATGGGATCATTTATCCCATTTTTAACAGGAGCAAGCATTTTCGCAATATATCATTTGAGGCCCTCATGAAGAAATATGAGATCACCCATAAACTAGCTTTACCCTATCATCCTCAAACTAGTGGCCAGGTTGAGGTATCCAATACGTAGATTAAGCAAATTTTGGAAAAGACTGTCAACCCTTTTCGTAAATATTGGTCTTTTAGGCTTGTGGATGCCTTGTGGTCTCACAGAACTGCATTCAAGACTGCTCTTGGACAATCTCCTTACTGCCTTGTGTATGGGAAGGCATGCCATCTTTTCGTTGAGTTAGAGCAGCGATCCTTTTGGGCTATAAATAAGCTGAATTTTGATCTGCCTATTGCTAGTACTCATAGCGGACTCCAACTAGCTGAGTTGGAGGAGCTTTGCAATGATGCCCATGACAATGCTAGGATTTGTAAGGTAAAAACCAAGGCTTTTCATGATAGAAAAATCCTTAGGAAGTCTTTCACACTTGGTAATAGGGTTTTGCTTTACAATTCTAGGTTGCATATTTTTTCAGGAAAGTTGAGATCCCGTTGGGATGGTCCTTATGTTTTGAAGACTGTTTTTTTCTCATGGTGTTGTTGAGGTGTTAAACCCTAGCACAGGTGTAATTTTCTAGGTCAATGGTCAATGGTTGAAGCCCTTCATTGAGTTGTCATCTTCTGCTCTGAAAGAGGTCATGGATCTCCATGAATCTCTTTACACTAATGGCTAACTTTTACACAGGTATTACCCCCTTGCATTGTTCACTTTTAATTCTTTTCATGCATTGAGGACATTACACGACTGTGAGGGTAGTGGCCGGAGATGGATCCACACCCTCTCTCCTCTCTCCTCTCCCCTCTCTCTCTCCCTTCACCTTCATGGAAAGGGGGAGGTGGTTCGCTTTGCTTGCGAGCCCCACACCACCGTATCGTCGCTTGGAGATATGTGGATGCCTATTTTGCAAGAGTGTAAAATTCATCATTTGAGATGGGGGTTTTGATGATGGTCTAATTCAAGGATCAGGATCATGCAAATGGGGTTTGGAGTAACCACCTAGGGTTGTTGGCCTCAGACCCGAGGGGCCTGATTCTTGAGAAAAGGGCCCAAAATTTGGTCTCGTCTAGAGATTTAGGGTAAGTGTCAGGTTACAGAGTTGGAAATGTGTTAAGCACCCAATCTGCCCGATTCAACTGGTCTTCTTGTTAGATGCTTGAGAACGAACATTTTCTATAATTATTACTATTCCACATGTTTGGCAAAGTTATCACACATATATACGTTAATTGAATTCAAACTATTATATACACTAAAACAAGGCTTATTAGATGTCTACATTATGCTTGAATGGGGAGGGAGATTATACCTAAATTTGACAACTGTTTATGGTCAAGAGGGGTGGGCCCCTGATTAGTATCGACTCAGATTGTCTTTCATGTTCTCTTGGCTTAGGGGAAGATGGTCCTAACCACCAACTTATTTTCTTGAGAGATGTTGATTGTGATGGTATCCGGATAGAGTTTCAGCTAGGAACAATTGCTTTCAGATTTGGATTCGGATAGAGCTTCGGCTAAGGAAGACTATTTTCGAATTTGGATTCAGACAGAGCTTCAGCTAGGGAAGGTTATTTTTGGGCTTGGGATGAGGTGGCACTCCGGCAAAGCTTCCACTGGGGATAGGCTAAGGGAGGGCTAGGCTGAGGTGGCACTTCGGCAGAGGTTCCGCTGGGAATGGCTATTTTTAGAAATATTTGGCTAGGAAAGGCTATTTCTAAAAAAATGGGCTGACCTAAAAATGGATTGAAGAACTCCAAAGTCACGAAGAACACTTTGAAGATCCAAACAGAGTTTCAGATCTTAACAAAGACCTCTTCGTAGACCCGAAGAACCTCAAAAAGGGGGGTTATATCTCAAGAACGCTCAAGAACACTCAAGAGCACTCAAGGGAGGTGGCTCAAGAACATACTATTTTTGGCTAAAAACTGGATCTAACTAAGGATTTGGATTGAAAATCTTCAAGATCCCAAAGACCACTGTGAAGATCCGAATGAGCTTTTGGATCTTGACGAAGATCGCTCCGAAGATTAGAAGAAAATCAAGAGGGGGGAGGGGAGGAAAATTTCACTCTGAAAGGGGATTCAGGTGTTTGTTGGTGTCTTTTTTCTAAGGGAGAGGGGTGTATTTATACTTTTTTTTCAACCAAGTAGGAGAGGGGGAATCCCTTTATCCAGTGGACGAAAGGGTGGCTCTTGCCTAAAGTGAAGAGATATGATTTTTATCCAATGGGTAAAAAGGGGGGTTGAAGGCAAAAATGGGTGGGGAGGGGTTTTGTCCAGTGGGTAAAGGGGGTTTTCAGAAAAAATGGGAGAGAGAAATTTTCTCTTGGAAAAGGCAATTTTCGTAAAAGCAGGAGGAGAGAGAAAGTTTAGAAAAGATAGTTTTCAGAAAAGGGAGGAGAGAAAATTTTGTCAAAAAAGGCAGTTTTTGAAAAAGTGAGAGTAGAGAGAAAATTTTATTGAAAAAGGAAATTTTCGAAAACAGTGAGAGGAGAGAGAAAATTTTGCCAGAAAAGGCAGTTTTTAGAAAAGCACGAGGAGAAAAAATTTTACCGAAAAAGGTAGTTTTCAGAAAAGCAAGAGGAGAGAGAAAATTTTGTCGGGGGTGCAGGTGATGTCACGAGTGAGTGAATGCATGGGTGTGTGGGCCATGTGTGCATGGTGTGCGAGCACAGTGAGCACAGTGTGCAGGCCATCTGCACGGTGTGTGGGCCAAGTGTGCATGGTGTGCGGGCCTTGATCTTGATAAGGTCGACTTCAATGCCTCTTTCACTCACTACGAAGCCTGACAACTTTCCCGCCATTGCCCCAAATACACACTTCTGAGGGTTCAACTTCAACTGATACTTCTTAATTCTTTCAAAGAATCACCTTAGTGCGGGAATATGCCCCTGTCGATCTTTAGACTTTACTATCATGTTGTCCACATAGACTTCCACATCTTTGTTCATCATGTCATGCAATATGGCCATAGCTGCCCTTTGATAGGTTGCCTCAGCTTTCTTCAGTCCAAAAGGGATCACCTTGTAACAATAGGTTCCCCATGGAGTGGTGAAGGTTGTTTTCTCACGATCCTTTGGGTACATGCTTATTTGGCTGTATCTCGAGAATCCATCCATGAATGATAATAAAGCGTGCCTTGCCGTGTTATCCACCAATACATCAATGTGAGGTAATGGGAAGTCATCTTTAGGGCTTACCTTGTTAAGATCTCGGAAGTCTACACACATTCGTACCTTTCCATCTTTCTTCAGTACTGGTACAATATTGGCCAACCATTAGGGGTCCTTTACCATTTGTAGGAACCCCGCATTCCATTAATTCACAACTTCTTCTCTGATCTTCTCACTCCATTCTGGCTGCATTCTTCAGAGCTTCTATTTTATCGGCTTTGCCCCAGGGTAAGTCAGCAATCGATGCTGCACAATGTTGGGGTCGATACCAAGCATATCATCATAAGAAAAAACAAAGACCTCGGTGAATTCCTTCAGAAGATTACTCATCCATTCTGCTTCTTCATCATCAAGGGTAGTGCCAATTTTTACCTCTCGAAGGCATTGGTCGGTTCCTAGATTAATTACCCAAGTATCCTCACAGATGGGTTGGGCTTTCCTTGGTATGCATTGTTTTATTAATTCTTGATATTTATTCAGATCATCATCGGAAAAAGGAGGCAAGTTATACTCGGAATTAGAAATTTCATTCATGAAGGGAGTAACAGACTCGTCATACAAGGATTCTGGACTCTTCTCAAAAGGGGAGATTGACACAGAATCACAAACAACAGATTCTACTACAGACTCAATAACTGGCTTGATGCTTTCACCAGGGGTAATCAGGCTGGTTGACACAAAAGCATGAGCAAACATGAAGTTTTTCCCAATGCTTGTCCAATTCAAAAGTGGTTTAGTGGCTTGACAGATGAGGAGATGTGGCAAAGGGCCTTCTTCCTTCTAAGAAAGTTGCTACTATTTCTTTAGTGGCGCAATGGTTCCTCTGGACAGGTGCCTGCTTCTTTATGAATACCAGCTGATCAATCTCATGCTCTTGGAAGCCGAACTTTCTGAGGGGTGAAGATCGATGGAGATTGCTCAATCCTTTTTCTATGAAGTCTATCTTTTCGAGCCTATTGAGGGATGCCATCCCGATGCCTCGGTCACATCTTTGATCACCTTCATGAGCCTTCCCATTACAATTCGTTTAGGCACAGTACATACAAACCATCATCCTCTGTGCTCTCCTCTGTTTTGCATACATGCTTCTTCCTCTGAAAGGATGGGGCTTGAGCTCATGCAACTCTCGGGCTCTTGGCTCTTGGCTCTTGGCTCTTGGCTCTTGTAGGAGAGAGCAAATGAAATATTTCAAATCAATGGGAAGTGGCAGACTCCAGGTGAGCCTTATCTTCTTCTCCCATTCTCTCTTTATAAGAACTCAAGGACTAGGTTCCTCCTTTGATTGGATCAATATTGTAGGATCATCAGAGGAAGACCCAATCTCAATCAGTGCAATTTTTGCTATCCCAGTGATGCAACTGTCTTAGTCACCTTTTTTTACTAGCATTTTCTGTTGTTCCACTTTATGAGTCACCCAATTGAACACGTCTTGGAAGAAAATTTCAAGTCCTGGTTGCATCTTGACGGCGGTTTCATCAAACCATGGCTTTACATTTCCACAAAAGGGGAAATCCTCTCCTTCTTTCACAAAGTACCCATTGAGAGTAGGGTAGTAAGTGATGGAGATCTTCCTAGTCATCTTTAGCACTTTCTGCCCTTTGATAGTTGGAGGAGTGTACCCGAGACCATTCTTTCCTTTTTTTATCGCCAAATTAGGCTGCTTTGAAACTCCTTGGTGATATATCCCCAGTCCCATGCCAGGAAAATATTGCATGTTCTTCATCATCTAGTTCACTGGCAAACTCTAGATGGCTTCATAGTTTGCTGGGATTTTCTCCTTTAGAGCTTCTTTGGCAATGGCTACGCAAGTGGTGTCTATTTCAAAACCACTCAGTTGCACCTCTTGGTCTTGTTCTTCCCCATTTTCAACATTGGCCTTAGTGTTAATCACTTCAGGATCTCCAGCCACTAAGACCACCTTCCCCTCATGAATGAACTTCATTTTTTAATGGAGACTAGAGGACACCGCCTTCGTAGGATGCAACCAAGGCCTTCCCAAGAGCATGTTAAAAGCTTCTGGTATATCAATGACTTGAAAATCAACATCAAACTTCACCAGGCCAATATTTATAGCAAGGGTAATGATGCCAAGTATCTTTTTTTTGGTATTATCGTATGCCTTTATGGTTTGGGTGATCTCAATGGCAATACATTCAAAGCGGACCTGTTGTCAACAAGAACCTGGGGAACCACTTTGTCAAGGCATTCAACTGTAATGTGGAGAGCCCGATTGTGTTGGGTTTCCTTAGGAAGCTTAGAATCCGAGAACATCAGAGACTACACTACATATGTTGCTCCTATTATATGTGTGAGGTACGTCGGATTTATCTTGATTGGCACTTGCACATTAGAGAGAGACCTCAAGACTGCTTCACGGTGCGAAGGGGATGCCATCAACAATCCCCAAATGGAGATATTTGCCTGGGATTTCTTGAGTTGAGCTAAGATTGGGTTCTCTGGCTCTTTCTTTACGCTGCTAGTTTTGGCCTCATTAGCCCTTGGCCACTCTACTGCTAGAGCCTTGCCCTTATAGTCTTTCCCACTTCTAGTTTCCATCACATTGATTGGTTTTTTTACAATAATCTCGGTGTGATAACTATCTTCATCATCACTGTTGGTTAGGGTGATTATCCCCACCATAGAATCATCTTCTTCTGATTCTCCTTCCCTGCTTGTGGTGGGAAGTCGAGGACGTCCACAAATATCCACTGCCCTGGCTTATAGCTTCTTGACTGCATTGAAAAGTTGTTGGAATACAGTATCTACCACCTTTGTGATTATATCATCTGGTCCTATTTTCTCTAGATCATCCAATTGCTCTCAGTAGTAAAGATCACTGACGGTTAGTTCCCCTAACATTTTGTCAATTTCTTCTACCCTTTCCTACATCCTCAATGTGTTGGAATACACTTCACACAGTTTTTCTTCCAACTCAAATGTGGAGTACTGTTCGTCTATATAAACTTGCATCGGCTCTCCAGATTCCCCCTCATTTTCTGAATTTGATGTAGAATCATCTCCCTCCATACACAAGGAAGGGTAAATGCTGCCTGTTGGATCAGCTATTAGGTCATCATTGTTAATGGCGTAGACTGAGAAACATGTCGGATGTTCTGGTGAGTAATATTCTAACTCATCATCATAATCATTGTACCAAGGTTATTGATAGTCATCCCAGTCTGGATACCCATCATCGTCAGAGTCATCTCCATCCTTCTCATCTTTATTTTCATCCTCATCGTCATCGTCATCGTCATCATCCTCTTCTTTGCTGATTTCACTCCCACTTGATTCTTCATCAGATTCCTTAGGACCATCAAATTCTCCGGCATCCAAACGCTCGTAGTATTCAAAGCATACGGACCAAAAGATTTCCATAGGGTTGGTCCTATCATTGCTGGCTCGAATTTCGACCAGTCCTAACTCATCTTCCTCTGTATCACTCCCTATGTAGATTAAGGAAGTGTATTCTTTTATCTGCTCCCCTATGGCCAATGTGGCTACTGCTGTGAGAAGATCAGTTGTAATCTCTTCAATTACCTTTGGATTGTCTTCTGAAGTTATAGCAGGCTAGATTAGAGAAGTAGGATCACTCTCCTAGTCTTCCGCTAATGCATTTACTAACCCTATTGATGAAGTCATCTTTGGGGAATCTAGTAGTGCAAGCATATCCTTCCAATCATGCCCGTCCGTCCATCCTTCTTTTGGGTTATAAACCAAACCTTGAGACTAGGATTGGTATGAGGGTGAGGAGGGATATGAAGTGGGATGGTATGAAGAAGATGAAATGTGATAGGTAGGATATAAAGATTTGGGGTGATAGGATGAAGAGGTTCCTCCACTTTGATGGTGGGGGAAAGGTTGATGATATGGTAGAGGCTGATAATGTAGCAGAGGCTGGTAATGTGGTGTTGTGGATTCTTCTAATGAGGAGGGATGGACGGGGGCACCTAATCTTCTAACTCTTCCTCTGATGATTCTCTTCTTCTGGGGGTTCTTATGATCCGAGCCCTTTGACTCATGATTTTCCTATAAGCGCGGGCATTCATATGATTCTTTCGAGCTCTAGGCACAATGAGTTGAGTAGGGCCACTCTCTATAGTTTCTTCATCCAGATTGTTCACATGATCGGGGAGTGGATTGGTATTGACATTGGGTGGCTACTTGATTTTGACCTCAATAGTTCCATTGTCTACCAAGTCCTGAATTACATACTGTAAACCCAAACATATTTTAGTATTATGCCCCTTCTGAGTGTGGTTAAAGGCTTTGAAATACCTTGCAGTGGAAAGAGCAAGAAGAAAAGGGTGGTCTACGATCAGGGAGTAGGAGAAGGGAAGAGAAGGGAATGTTAATTGAGGACGAGTAGGTGAAGAAACCAAAGGTAATGTCAATGAAAGAGGTTTAGTCGCTAGACAAGAGCTTCCCATCAACGAGAGTGGAAGCAAGAGCTGACCATGGATGATAGACAAATCACCATAGGGTAAGGGCTATCCGGAACTTCTAATCTAGTATTGGAGACAAGTAGCTTGCTTTCATTCTTTCTTTCCTCATTTTGAATGCTTGGGCAGGCAAGTAAGCCACCTTGATCCGTCCGGTTTCATGTGTGCCAATTACGTGTGGCGATTGTGCAGGTAGAGAAGGCTATGTTGGAACTTTTGTTAATACCGACGAGCGAGGAGCTTAGATGAGTAGCCAGGCCAGCAATAGTCGTTCCCCCTATCTCGTTCATATTAGGAATCACCATCATAGGAAAAAGCCTTTCCAAGGGACAGAGAGGAGTTCGAGAAGGAGGAAAACAAACTCTTCTTTCTGGCTTTCCGATTCTATCTCTTGCGAAGGGCTTTTCCAACCTGCAAACCGTGCAAGCAAAGAAAAGCTATGCCTGCTATGAACCTGCTATGAAGCTAGGCCTGCTGTGAAAACGATACACCTGCTCTACTGACCTGTGCTCTACCATTTGTGGAGAAGAAAGAAGTCACAAGGGTCGAAACTAGAATGAAATCCATTAAATATTCACTCCCTACCCGAAGTAGTCGACTCAATAGATAGCTAGGTGAAAGTGAGGTTTGGAACCCTATCAGTTAAAGGCGGATAATAGGAGGCGTGATCCTATCAATGAAACCTTTGTACCGAGGTTTGATCTGCTATGGTGAGATTGGGACTACCAACTCTATTCGGGAAGGAGGGAATGGAGCTGCGATTACCACTTCTATTGGGGTTGCCACTGCTATGGCAAGGGGGGAGGCTTTCAAGGGTGGAATTGCAGAACAAATGTCCAATATGCTCTATCCAAAGATCCATATCTCTCTTTCAAGGCTAGGCCACTACCTCCAATAGCAGGGAAGAATGTTGGGGAACTCAATGTGGATTCATTCAAGGTTTTAGCTACTAGGTCCTCTATTTAATCAAATCTAAAAAGGACTCAATTGTAAGGCAGGTGCGAAAGCAGCTGAGTCTTCCTTTCCCTCCATTAAAATTGGAGTGACTTCCTATCCTCCCCTATCTGCCAAGCTGATCTACGGCCACCCTCGCTCAAAGCCAATACATAGGTTTCACATACCCCTGTCTGTCAATCAGAACTTTGGTTGCTCACCAGTAGATAGAATTTGGAGTACGCCCGGTTGTCCATTACCTGTCCGTGCTCCGATCCACATAGGGTGCTTCAACTAGGTCCCGATCTTGATCTACTGCACTTGGACTGGATCAAAGGCTTGAACTACTAGATTAGTTCAATTGAATCAACTGAATCCATGGGGGCGAACACTACTAGCAGCTTTCGACCCAGCAAGAAAAGGCTTAACACTTGATAAATGGGCTAACATGCCCATGTAACCAAGCAACGACTGATCTACGACCACTGTTGCCTTGACTCTATTAGGGGCATAGTAGTTTGATTGTTGCGTGTGCTAACGCGTCAAAGCATGCTAACACACAATGGTGCTCTACGATCAGCTAGCCGTTGCTTGTTAGGGGCGAGTACTACACGAGCTCGTAAGTCAAGTACGGAACGAGCCTTGTCTACAAAGCATAAAACCTCACTATATCAATGAGTTAAGGGCCCGTCGAAGTGAGGGCGGCTTTGATGAGAGCTCAGGGCCGAAGGTGGCTTCGCTTAGTACATAAGCTGATAAGACCTACAGCAGATATAGTAGAGCGCATGCAAAAAAGGAGCTTATTAAGTAGACAACAAAAAGGAAATTGCCTGCTATGAGACAGACAAGCCACTCCTTCACTATTGCAGAGTGGCTTCACTCAATCAATGCTACAACAGTTTAGTTGAGTCTAAGAATGTGGTTTTTGCTAGTGGATTGGAGCGGCTTCGCTATCCCATGCAAGTGAAGGGCCACTCCTCCTATCGCAAACCTATCCATTTATCTACCACATCGGGGTGAAAGAATCAACTCCAGAGCTCCTAGCACGAAGAGGTTACGCATTAGCACGCGCATCCGTCTTCTTGCTTGGTTGGAAAGCTTTTTTTTGGCAATAAACTGGAAGGCTCAGGTCTTTCTAAGCTAGGCAAAGGGTTTGGAGTTGGGTCGAAGGAGGCCAACTAAAATGGAGTTTAGTCTTAATAAATCGCTTGGGAGCTCACCCTCACCCTAGGAGTCAGAGTCACCTATGAAAGGAATGGAGTTGGGTCCTAAGCCTAAATCGGATCGGCTTGGGGTCGTATGAATGGAACGGCATAGGAAAGCAACCATTGTACGCTACCATGCTACAATTAATATTCCAAAAGATTTGATCGCTGCTATCGAGCCCCTCCCCGCTCATTAGTTGATTCAGTACTAACCCGCCTAAACTTGACTGACCGCTTCTCTTGCCGATGCCAGTTATGCTTATCCTTTTCTTACCCTTACTAGTAAAGGGGGAGTAAACGATTTGATATGACATCTGAGAAAAGGCTTTTTTTGGGAGCATTGCAATTCCTGGGGAACGAGAAGGAAGGGAGAGCACAGCTAAAGCCGAGGGGACTCCGTAGAATGTGCTACATGCCAATTTTTTCGCTGCGATATCATATTCTCCTAGAGCTACCCCATTTGATCAGGACCATGCGTAGTAAGAGATGACATAAACGTAAATTCCGGGCTTATATCATGCATCGCTATTTAACCCAACGGTATACCCAAACAGAGGTTCCTATCCGTACGGGAACCTCCTTCGGGCCCATGACAATAGGGACTAGACTATCTGGGGGTAGGAACACGTAGTAGCTAGTCTCAGTCGAGCCTATAACTGTCTCCCCCTCCTTCCATTAAGATATCTGTCTCTCAGGGAAGGGAGGAGCATATAACTATGTTGACCCCTATGAATGTTGCCTCATCCTTCTCTATTGGAAAGGCAGGTTGCATCTTCGGCCAAGACCCAGGTTGTGGAGAAGCAAGACCAGCTTGCCCTCATCTGGAAGTATTACACATCCCTCCTTCGAACTTGAAAGGCCAATTGTTGAGTAAGTGGGGGTCGGGGTGGAGAAAGAACACTCGGGATTGAGAGGCCAGCCAAGTCAATCGGGGAATGGAGGAGGCGGAAGAAGAAGATAAGAGGTAGGAGGAGATCTTGGAGAATCTATAGTTGTATAAGAATCAAATAAGGAGTCCACTGCTATTCTTGAGGTAATCACGGGATACGGCGATGTAGGGATGGAATGAACACTCACAGCTAGGGGTAGCTAGGATTAGCCACATACCACTATCATGCTTGGATGGGCCCCTGCAAGAGTTTATGTTTCGAGGCCAAAAATAAAAAATGGATCTTCATTCAGACTATTGGCCTTTATCCAATGAAGGGTCTGAAAGAGCTGGCCCTCCGATTATTCCTCCCTCCCCTCTCCCTAGCCCTTGCTATTGACTCTTGCCCCGGCCTTAGATCAAGAGCAAACACAAGTTCCATTCCATCTCTATTCCTCTGTTCACTTCTCCTTCTGAGGCTTAGCAAGAGCTCCGTTAATCAATAGCTCATGAACTATTTTATACTGCCCATTCCCATCCCAGGAATAATTGAATAAAGTTATTACCAGTAAGAAAATGCAAATAGAATAGTCAAAAAAAAATCGAGGGCTATGTGGATCCCCTTACCGTAAAAGGGCATTTAGGAAATGGAATAAAGAAGGACCAAGCTACTGTTGAATGTAAGCAAAATGAACATGACTAGGGCCTAACAACAATAGGCCTTCTTTAATAAGCGAACAAGAAGCATCAAAGATTTCGGATAGGATCCACAGGCTTTGGGATAGCAAGCACTAACTCCCAGTGCGACTTCATAAGAAGGGGTTAAGGATGAAATACTGGATAATGAGAGAGACGTAGTGCTTACTATGGTGCTTCCTTTGGAGCCCAGGAAAGGTCCAAAAGCACCTGCAGCGGAACTCCCAAGCAAGGGTAGTAGAAGTCTTAGAGCCATTGTCCCTATCAATCCTTGCTTCTTTAACTTCTCATATGCGGCTGTGATGGGCATTCCCAGATCAGAAAATTACCTTCTTGGGTGAGGAGCCTTTTGGGCGGGTGTATCTGCTTGTATTATGAAGGGCTGTGAAGAAGTAGCTGGTGAGACCGACTGTTGAACTACACTTACCATATTAGTTTCCAGACCCTTTTTCGTCCTACTCGGGTGTTCTTGCTTGAATCTTGGGAGGATCCTTGATACTGGGCCTCTCTCAGAATTCTATTCAACACCACTATGCCGGTGGCTATCAATGCATCAAAAGTTTACAAATGCTGATAGTAAAGAACATCATAATAGGGCTTTGACACGTTCTCTATTAACATCTCTACCTAATCTGCTTCTGAAGGCCTATCTACCATCTTAGCGGCCTTATCTCTGAATCTCATCAAGAAGGCGGTGAATCCTTCTTTAGGCTACTATCTCAATGTCTCAAGCTCCCGACATTTCACCTCCACCTCAGTATTGTATGAGTACTGTTTGGTGTAGGCCTTCACTACTGTCACCAAATTCTGAGTTTGTGATGACTCCAACTGTGTGAGCCACCTCAGTGCTGGTCCTAATAGGGTTAACATGAAGGCTTGCCCCATCTGGCTATCTGTAAGTTACCACGACTTGGCGATGCTAAGGAAGACCTTGAGATGAGCCTTGGGGTCTGCTGACCCATCAAATCTATTAGTCTGCCACTTAATATTTTCTAGAATTCTTGCTCTAGAGAAGAAACTCATTTCCTTATAATCTATTGCTTGGCCTTCTAAGCCTTTTCCTACTCGAATCATGTTCTCCAACTTCTCTAACTGCTCTCTAAGCTTCCTTTCTTTCCCCATCTCTGGAGGCTTAAAGCGGACGTGTGCTACAAATTCCTCTTCTTCATCTTCAATCACTACCCTAAGAGGAGGCACCCTAGAATAGGTCCCTCATTGACCATTGGGAAGGGTATATGAAGATCATCCCTGGCCAGTTGACTGAACATGCTCTGGTTCCCTTGAGTCAACTCGGGAAGAATTCCTATGATAACCTGTAGCTCCATTCTGGTCCACATCTCCCGTTGTCAGTGCCGGCTCATTCCTAGGGTCAACTCTGAGAGGGTTTTGAAGTGTATATAGTATCTAAGCTATCCCTCTTTTGACTTCATCCATCTCTGTCTATAAGGTCTCCCCAGGATGGACCCAGGCTTGTTTTGGTGTTTTCATGTTGGGTGGCTCCATGCTTACTGGGTTGTAATCACTTGGTAGTAGATAATCTCGAAGAGATGACAGAGGTGATTCTGGATTTAGGCAAGTCAATCGATCACCCTGATGCGTAATACTTGAGATGTGGAATTGTGCCTGAGCCAAAAGTGGTTTATTTTAGGATTCTTGAATTCTCAACCCCTTGTTCACACATTCACTAGATTATCATCCAAAGTTAGTCTGCTTAATGATAGGGGTGGATATGGTTCGATGCAGCTGGTCCATCCAATGTCATAAGCGGGAGATTTAAACAAATGGCTTGTCAAGAATATTCCCATAAGACATTCCCTATAATAAAGTCATGCTTTCCTTGCTCTTTTCCCACTAGGTATCATTCCTCCTGATTTTCTCAGGGCTTCTTGGGACTTGACATGACTTTGGCGGGATTGGCACTGAGTCACGTATCTGGACTTTTTCCTTAAGGAGGAGGGACACCTTTTATCCGAAACCCACTTTAGGAAAGCAATTCTTTACGATGGGAATAGAGTGTAGGAACATTCCTTTTTAAGATCGCAAACAAGTTCCATAATTAGCTTGTGGTGCTCCTAGCTTCTTCATCTATTTTCTACATGATACGAGCATGCGGTGGATGTAATAGGACCGCAGGATCTATATAAGCAAGGTACGTGATCTTTTTGATATACCCGTAGGTACGAGATCAAGGGGGTGACTTCTTTGCCCATTACTCGTGACTACACACGAGGATAAGCAATTGGCCACTGGGTGGTGGAACTGTGAGTGATTGTGTGCAAAAGTGTAATGTAGGGTAACCATCATTCAATCTCAGAATGCCGTAAAATGCTCAGACCTCCCTGAGGGTGTTGGCACAAATACGGACATCCTCGCCATTTGATGACGCATTTGATCTTAGAATGTTATAAAGTGCATGGACTTCCCCAAGGGTGTTGGCACAAATACAACATCCTCGCCATTTGATGATACCTTTCATTCTTGTACAGGAAGCGGGTATCATTTGCTCTAAGAGTACTCTCCATGACATGTACTGACCTCCCCGAGGGTGTGGGTATGACAGGGAGACCCTCGCCAAATGATTTCACTTCAAGCACGATGCATGATGTAGTCAGTGAATACAATTACAAACATGGGGTTAGCCGAACATGTTTTCAAACAAATGTGGTGGAAAATGTTATTGCATTTAACGGTAGCATCTAGTATTGGAAGCTTGACATTTATCCCCAGTGGAGTTGCCACTGTGAGGGTAGTGGCCGGAGATGGATCCTTGCCCTCTCTCCTCACTCTCCGTTCACCTTCATGGCGAGGGAGAGGTGGCTCGAGTTATGTGTGCTTCGCTTATGGGCCCCGCACCGTCATATCGCCTTTTGGAGATATGTGGAGGCATATTTCGCAAGAGTGTAAAATTTATCATTTGAAACAGGGGTTTTGATGATGGTCCAATTCGGGGATTGGGATCATGCAAATAGGGTTTGGAGTTATCACCTAGGGTTATGGGCTTAGGACCCAGGGGTGGGCCCGATTCTTGAGAAAAGGACCCTAAATTTGGTCTGGTCCAGAGATTTAGGGTAAGCATCATGTTACAGAGTTGGGAAGGTGTTAAGCACCCAATCTGTCCGGTTCAACAGGTCTTCTTGCTAGATACTTGAGAACGAACATTTTTCACAATTATTACTATTCCACATGTATGGCTAAGTTATCACACATATATACATTAATTGAATTCAAACTATTATATACACTAAAACAAGGCTTATTAGATGTCTACATTATGTTTGAATGGGGAGGGAGATTATACCTGAATTTGACCCATGTTTCAGGTCACGAGGGGGGGCCCCTGATTGGTACAGGCTCAGACTGTCTTTTGTGTTCTCCTAGCTCAAGGGAAGATGGTCTTGACCCCCAACTTCCTTTCTTAAGACATGTTGATTGTGGTGGTATCCGGACAGACTTCCGACTAGGAATGGTTGCTTTTGGATTTGGATTAGGAAAGAGCTTCGGCTAGGGAAGACTAATTCTAGATTTGGATTCGGACAGAGCTTCGGTTAGGGAAGGCTATTTCCGGGCTTGGGATGAGGTGGCACTCCGGCAGAGCTTTCATTGGGAATGGCTATTTCTGAAAATATTTCAGAGACACTCGGACAGAGGTTCGGCTAGGAAAGGCTATTTCTAAAAAAAATGGGCTAACCTAAAAATGGATTGAAGGACTCCAAAGTCCCGAAGAACACTTTGAAGATCTGAACAAAGTTTCAGATCTTAACAAAGATCTCTTCGTAGACCCGAAGAACCTCAAAAAGAGGGGATTCTATCTCAAGAACGCTCAAGAACAATCAAGGGAGGTGGCTCCAGAACATATTGTTTTTCGCTAAAAACTGGATCTAACTAAGGATTTGGATTGAAAATCTTTAAGATCCCGAAGAACACTTCGAAGATCTGAATGAGTTTTCAGATCTTGACGAAGATCACTTCGAAGATTAGAAGAAAATCAAGAGGGGGGAGAGGAGGAAAATTTCACTCTGAAAGGGGATTCAAGTGTTTGTTGGTATCTTTTTTCTAAGGGAGAGGGGGTATTTATAGTTTTTTTTTCAACCAAGTAGGAGAGGGGGAATCCCTTTATCCAGTGGATGAAAGGGGGGCTCTTACCTAATGTGAAGAGATAGGATTTTTTTCCAATGGGTAAAAAGGGGGCTTGAAGGCAAAAATGGGTGGGGAGGGCTTTTGTCCAGTGGGTAAAGGGGGTTTTTAGAAAAAATGGGAGGAGAGAAATTTTAGCTTGGAAAAGGCAATTTTTGAAAAAGCAGGAGGAGAGAGAAAGTTTGGAAAATGTAGTTTTCAGAAAAGCAAGAGGAGAGAAAATTTTACCAGAAAAGGCAGTTTTCAGAAAAGCGAGAGGAGAGAGAAAATTTTGCCAGAAAAGACATTTTTCAAAAAAGCAAGAGGAGAGAGAAAATTTTATCAGAAAAGGTAGTTTTTAGAAAAGCAAGAGAGAAAATTTTACCGGGGTGCAGGTGAAGTCACGGGTGGCGAATACATGGGTGTGCGGGCACAGTGTGCACGGTATGCAGGCCATGTGTCCATAGTGTGTGGGCACAGTGCGCAGGCCATGTGCACGTTGTGCAGGCCAGGTGTGCATGGTGTGTGGGCACAGTGTGCATGGTGTGCGGCTGGGGCCTGCACGCTGTGCGGCAGGGCCACGCACAGTGTGTGACGGGGCTGCGCACATCATGTGGTGGGGTTGCACACAGCGTGCGGTGGGGCCATGCACAGCATGCGGCAGGCCCAAGCATAATGTGCAATAGGCCCATGCACAGTGTGCAGCGGACCCGAGCACAATGTGCAATGGACACCCGCACAGCTTACAGCAGTTCTACGTATAGTGTGCGGCAGGCCCGTGCACAGGTGTGCAACCAGGCTGGGCTTGGCTGGGCTGGCTGGGCTGGCTAGGCTGGTTGGATTTGCTGAACTGGCTGGCTTGGGCTAGTCGGTTGGGTGGCCGGTGGGGCCGGTGTGCGTGACATGCACGTAAAAAAACATGATTTTCCAGGAATGATTGCCAGAGATCCGTCGATTCAATTTTGGCATAACATATATTGTCAGAATCATATGACTGAGCACTATCCATCTGTACGGTCATCTTGATTGGATTCCTTCATATATAAAAAGTCAAAATTAGACCCCTTCCCTCCCGCATAGGGATTTCTAGGGTTTCAGACCTGGGAGTGTTTCGAGGTTATCTAGGTAGGTAGGGGATGAATTTTAGGGTGTTTGGGTCAAGTGAGGGATTTTTCTAGGTTTCCAGTGGGACTGTCCGTGTGCACGACATATGTGCGGGGAGGCGCGACATGTGCGTGGAAAAATATAATTTTCTGAGAATGATTGTCGGAGATCCATCAGTCCTATTTTGACGTATCATATATCGTCGGAATCGTATTTTCGAGCACTATCCATCTGTATGGTCATCTTGACCGGATTCCTTAATATATGAAAAGTCAAAATTAGACCCCTTCCCTCCCACACAGGGATTTCTAGGGTTTTGGGTAGGGGAATGTTTCCATCAGCATCTCTGTTAGTCGAAAGTTGGAAGTCGCGTCCAAGATCCATATTTCATCATAGCCAGAGGAGGGTGACAAAATTGGGTGTCTACAATGACTTAAGTGTGGGGGAGGGAAACCAATTTCTTTTTGTTTTTGTTTTTTTTCCCCCTTTATTTGTATTTTTTTTTTCTTTTTTGAGCTTGCTAAGGATGAAGTCCTACTTTGGCTTTTGGCCAATGATCATACCATGCAGTTGCTTGATGTATGAAAGTAATAATTTTGATTAAGGTAATCATCTTCACCGAATAAAAACCCTGTTGAGAAAAAAAGAAACAAGCTTGTGTATTGAGGTGGGACTCACTTTTGAAAACTAAGAGACACTTGTTTTATGGTGTTGGACCATATGTAAGTTTGTGGTTCCTTGTACTCTTGATTTGGAGTTGAGACCTTCTTTTTCGATTAGAATGAGTTGACAAATACACAATTTTAAATGAAGCGTGGAAAAAGAGTAAGAGTTGATTTCCTTAGAACTAGATAGGGTACTGCGCCTCAGGAAGTGAGGTGTCTTGATCGAAATTATTAGGGAGGAAATTTCTGAAAGAACTTTGGCATCACTGTCTATGTGGGCATATGAAAAAAGCAAAGCTACATAGTAACTTGGGTGTCTATTGTTTGCTCCACCATATCATTCAGGTCAACAATAGAGGAGTAGGATAGAGTTTATTACTAAAAAAAAACCACACAGCAGGAAAGTATGTGCAAATATCATCAATGCATTAGTAACATCTTTAGTAAAAAAACACTCCAATGCCTTAGTCCTTGGTTCCCTATTACTTTACAAGTGATCTTACCTTAAGATAAGGATGTTTTGGAAGGGACAAGGTGAGTTCTGAATTAAGAAATATGCTGGTGTCTGGAATTGATATGGGATAATAAAAATTCCAGTGTGGGGGTCCCTGGATCAAGTGTAAGAAAAATTATCTTTGCTTCGGATAGGTATGGTCCTTACCTTTAGCCAAGGTTGAAATTTGTTTTTTCCTGAATTTTGAGTGTATATTCACTGCAAACACCAACGAGACATAACTTGTCCTCTAGGGGTGACCTAGTGGTTTAAAGGTTTGTTGCACATGCTAAGTGTAACAATGATTCCTACGGAAGTGAGTTAGGTTTTTTGTTGTTTACTTTTTATTCTTTTTGTTTTGCTCGAGAACTAGCAAAGTATAAGTGGGGGGGAATTCTGATAAGCACATTTTATGTGTGAAATCTTAGGTAGTAAAGCATGCATTTTTACATATTTAGAATTGAGCTACCTTGGGTTTTTCTCTTTTTTTTTTTTTTTTTGTAGGTTTTGTCTTTAAAATATCTTAGGGACTATCAGGTGTCATATCTCCAATTTTTACACATAAAGAGGTCTCCTTTTTTTCATAATTACGAAGAGGACGAAATTTTGAGCAAGACAGATGTGTTGGATTAAAAGTATACAATCATTTTAGCACCCGTACATGTGATTATTCTTTTCGGGCCATAAAAAGAATAATAGACCAGAATAGAATTGAGATGCAGGCCTAGTCCTTCCGCAATGGTCCTAGGGTACAAGAGACAGTCTAAATTCCAACAAAGTAGAGGGACCCACACTAGGCACCACACTCTCTCCCCTTGGATGATTTTGAAGATCTCCTACCTTTTTGGAGATTTGGCTGAAGATCTCCTATTTTCCACCTACTTAAAAGACAAGGGGCATGGACGAAATTTCCAATTCAAATAGAAGATTGCCCAAATTGATCAAAGCCAGGGAAGAAAATCATCCAAGAGGGGGTTTTGAGCAAGATTAAAGAAGAGAGAGAAAATAAAGAGAAAAAAATAGGAAAAAAAGGAAAAAAAATTCGTGGGAACCTCCTCTTTCCTATTTTTTCTCTTCTCTCCCCTCCACCTCACAAAATTGTCCAAGGGATCCACCCTTGGGCATTCTCCTCTTTTCTCCCCTCTTTTCTCCCCTATTTTCTCTCCTTCCACCTCATCACAATTGATTGTCCAAAATCCCACTTTTTAGGAAACTAAAATTCCCAGCATCCCTATATAAAAGAATTGACCAAAGGGGGAGAGGGCACACTTCGTTCTCTAGGTTTTCTCTAGTTCTTCCTCTCTAGTTCTCCCCTTTTCCTAGTTCGTTATGTTCTCTTTTTAGTTCTGGTTTTAGTACTTTATTTTTGCTTTAAATACTTTTGTAATTGGTTTCATTAAATTATTGCAAAGTCTTTTATGTTTATTTGTTTATGTTATTCAAGTTATTCAAGTTGTAATAATTTTAATTTTCTAGTTCAAGGCTTAGATCTAGGTGGCAAGAACCAAGCTTTGAAGGATCTATGTTCAAGTTCAAGTTTAGCTTTATGATTTATTTTCTCCAGGCCTAGAAATTTTATATTTGATTTATTCCAGATCTGGGTTTTAGGGCTAGTAGTATCTCAAATCAGTCAAGTTGTTAATTCAAGGATTGAAGTTCAAGTAGGTAGGCATCTACATTAGTCTTCTCATCTCCCTTCTCATTCCCTCTTCTTACTACCCATTCATTCTTAATTTAGGATTTTAATTTTTAGTTTTACTTTGATGCTTTCCCTTTCCCCCAAAGTCCTTGGCTAGACTATGTGTTGCCTTTGCCCTTCTCTAGCCATTTAATCATCCTTTTACTTTAATTATTTATATTGCATCTCTTTCCCTAAAGCCAAGTAGAAAAACCCTTGTAAGAGTACTCTCTGGTCAAGTAGGGAAGCTTGTATTATTTATGGTGTATCCCTCGGGCTAAGTAGAGATACCTACTTATGTGCCTCTCTCTAGCTTTATTCCCCTTTTATTTTATTTATTTTATTTCAGCACTTTTTTTTTTTACTTTTTCTTTATTGCTTTGCTTTAATTATTTAAATTTCTAGATGATGAATGGCTAGGGCTAGATGCGAATGGTTAGGTTTTTAATTTCAATTGTAATTCCAATTTCCCTAGTTGTGTTGGTTAGGATGTTCTTTTAGATGCATGTGTTTTAGGGTTGTAGTTAGAAGTAGATCACAATCAGCAATCCATACACTTTCGCATTACTAGGAAAAGCTAAAAATAAAGTGTCTAGCTTATCGTGTTCGACCTGTAGCTACGATGATCTGTACGCTTGCAGTTACTTTTAAAATTCAAACAAAATTCAACTCGAATTTCCCCATAAAAGACAAGCTTTTACAATTTAGTAAAAGTCATAGATGGAGAAATGTTGAGCTAACTAATTTTTAAGCACAAAGGTTTTGCACGATTTGGGAACTTTAGTTAATTTAGGTCCCAGTTGAGAACGATGTTACCTTTTCCCCTTCCATATGATAGCACAAATAGTTAATGTCACACCCCGTTCACATTGAACCGGGCCAGTGACTGAGTTAACACCGGTTAACCCAAACCTGTCAGGATCATTAGATACTGTATTCCACCACAGCATACGCACAACTAATATAAGTTCATCAGATCAGCGGAAGACTAAGTTTTACCTGTGAATAAATCCCATATACTTGATACCCGAATTGTGATACAATAATTATATACATGTGGGCCCGAAGGCATGATAATTACACAATAAAAGTACAGTTCATATATCAAGTATATACAGGAAATCATCAAAACAATCAGAGTACACAGCTCGGCTCGGTATCAAGGCTAGAGCTCAGCTCGGCATCAAGGGTTGAGCCCAGCTCGGCATCATGTAGTAGAGCTCAGCTCGGCCTCAGAAGTGGAGCTCAGCACGGCCTCAAAGGTGGAGCTCAGCTCGGCCTCAGAACTGCTGTCCCAAAGCACAGCTCTCGCACGAGCAGTCAGTGCTGTGTTCTAACTCCTC
>NC_056569.1:3070878-3074041 GCF_013358625.1 Macadamia integrifolia
TTTTTTTTTTTTTTTTTTTTTTTTTTTTTTCTAAATACCATTTTACCTTTAAAAATGGTGAGGTACCAAAATTACCCTTTGTTAGTTGTAGTCCCCAAATCGACTAAAGCTATGTTCTAGTTCTCTTCTCTGTGGAACCCTAACCCCCGGAGAGAAACGCCAGAGTAGTACTCGACAAGGCAGTACTTGACACACCAAAACATTCAACCTCAAGGCTAGAGCTGCTCTTGATACCACACCTTCCTCCCTTCTCCTCACAATCTCCACATTGAGGCACATCCCATGTAAGTACCAAGTCTTCGCTCAAGTCACTAAAGGACATGTCATTGTTCTTATTGTACCCATACCAAGGAATTGGAACCTTCACTTTCTCAATCACTTGGCATCCCCTCCTCAACACCATCATATCAACTGACTCCCCTAAAGCTATAGCCCAAATTTCCACCATCTCTTGATTGATATAATCGATGCCTTTTAACCAAAACCCCCTTGAATAAGAGATCACCAAAATCATCCTACTGATATCTGATAATTATTATGATCCTTTGTTGTACCAGATTGAACATGCGAAGTTCTAATTTCACTGTTGTGCTGGAACCCTAATTCAAGAATCCTATTGTCAATGGGATAATCGTATAACTCCATATTTGAACATCAGATTTCAGTTAGATTTTGAGGGCCACCTGATTTGATGATTGTCAGTGATTAAATTTCTCTTGAATTTGGTCCTTTTAAAGTAAACCTTTGACCATAATTTTAGGGCCATCTGGTTTGCTGATTGCCAGTGATTAAATTTCTCTTGAATCTGGTACTTTTAATTCAATGCCATTCTGGATGCCTCTGGTTATTGCAGATGAGGTCGAATCCCAAGTACCCACAAGTCTCCGGTTGCAAACTGTATAGTTGGAAAGGGAACCGGATCACCAGTTTAGTTCCTTCACATGTAGAAATCGAAAAAATTTCATCACTGGTGATTGTTAGGTTGTGACATAAGAGGAATAAGAAGAAGAGGAGGAGGAAGAGGAAGGAGATTAGGAATTGACGATGAAGCAGTACTTGACACACCAAATCATTCTGTGAAACCCTAACCTGTCGAGCAGTACTCAGCGGGGATGGATGGAACTGAACTTGCAGGTATGGAGAGAAGGAGAGCACGAGAGAAGGAAAGAAGTAAAGAAGGAGAGAAGGGGAGAATGAAATGGGAGAGTACGGTGAGAAAGAGGGGTATTTTTGGGATAATGAAAATGGGTTACGTATCAATCTTTTACTTATAAGGGCTAAAGCCTCATTTCATAGCATCACTTAACAAAGACTGATAGTAGGGGGTTTGAACGTAATTTGGTATTAAACAAGGGGTGTTCCTATAATAGTGGCATTCTCTAGGGGTTGGCACTGTAAATTACCCAAAAAAATCAAGAATTTTAGATAATAATTCTTATCATTGGTGATGTATAATGTCAGATCACTTATATGCATGGTGTTTAGAATTTTGCTTTATGCTTTCTTCTGTTTGCTTATGAATATCTATCACTCTAATGTGTTTATTCCTTATATTGGGATCCTATTTTCCATATATTATTATGTGGGGGTGTAAGGGTAACAGTAGGAGTTTGGACCTCTTTCATGCATCCGTGGGCCCCGCACTGTCGTATCCCAGCTAGGAGATATGTGAGGGCTTATTTTGCATATATATCTTTCCCTTAAATGTTTCTAAAATAACTATTAAAATGGCCCAATATCAGGGATTGGTAACACAAGATATGGAGTCACCACCTAGGGTTAGTGTCTAAGACCCAATGGATGGACCCGATCCATGAGGAAGGGCCCAAAAATTGGTCTAGTCCAAATATGAGGATAAGTGCCAAGTTGTGGAGTTGGGAAGGTGTTAGGTACCCACTCCATCCAGTTAACTGGTTGAACCGGTCATCCTATTATCCGTTGAACGAAAATTCTCCTTGAATAATCTTATACGCATGATTCACTAGATTATTTATATGATTCTATTTACACTACCACATATGAATTAAAAGTCTATATTTTGCCTAGTGAGTTGAAAGGCTATACTTGTGCTCGATCCTTGTTTTGGGTCGAGTTATAAACACAAGATTAAGTGAGCGTCTCCAACTCAGGTGGAGGTGGATTTGACCGTCTACTTTCCTTCGGAGAATTTGGTCTTCTTATGACCTTTCACAGCTTTGGGGAATTTTTACGTATTTCTAGGTCTTTTTGAGAATTATGGCGGAGTTTGGGAACCTACAAGAGTCTGGGGAATATGGAAATTTTTGGGACTTTCTAAAAGTATAGAAAGGCTTCCTAGGGCTCCTAAGGGCTAATGATTTTTTTTCAATTTTTAACACGAGAACCGAGGTACAAGAACCTACTGCTCTTCGTATGTTGGTGTTGGGAATAAAGCAAATGGCTCTATCTATAGGCACATAAGGGAATGTAAATTTGGTAATTTTAAGAATTCTCGTTGGTATTGTCAAGCTTTGTAGTCCATGAGCACACTCGTGAGCCTGTGAGTATGTTGGCGGGTTCGTAAGCTTGGCAGCACTGTCAGCCCCTAGGGTAAAATGTTTCAAACTTTGAAGAGCAACTCTGGGAGATTCAGTAGTCCAATTTTCGCTCACCATACATCGTCGGAATCATCTTTCCGAGCAATATCCAATGGTGTGGGTTTTGAGCTTTTTTTTGCTCAAATTTTTTGAGATTTACAAGGAAGGACTCTTGCGCTATTACAAACTGGGGGTATTCCAATAATCCTCGTTTATATCATTCCTACACCATCAGAGAGTACGTAGAATCGATTCTTCAATATATAGCATACTAATACTAGGTGCCACAAGATTAGAAATGATTGTAGAGGCCCCAGACCATATTAGGGTTTCAGGTCCAATTAAGATTTCAGGTTGGATTAGGGATCAGGTTGGTACTGGGTCCAAGTCACTTTGAAGGGGCGAATTCTCCTCTGATCAAAAGTGTAGGCCTTATCCACATCCTATAAATCATCCATCATTACTAAGGGCGGGTGACAAAATTGGGTGTCTACAAGGAAAATTATATTGTTTCATGAGTGTTGGTGAACTTATAGATTAGGTCAAGGGAAAGGGAATAGGACATTAAAAATAAATGTAAAGAAAGGGTTCATTAGTTTTTTTTTTTT